>NW_009647874.1:3771819-3827283 GCF_000708025.1 Charadrius vociferus | reverse complement strand
CTGAAAAGTCACAGTCCTTTCTCAAATAACAATGTATGCCATCAGGAAAGTGATTTTTTTACTCCCTTTTCGTAAGTTTTCTTAAGGCTACTCTGTTTACATTTTGATAAATCAATTTTGATTGCTACGGGTGGGATTGTGCTGTATTTAGTAATGGAGTCCAGCATGTTCTTGTAACAGTTCTTAGGTTTACATCTGAAAAATAAGGATGGAGGGGTGCAGTTAAGTTTGATGTGTCCAGGAATCTGCCGATTTATTCTGATTTGGGTTGATACAAATCGTCCTGCTATGTGTTCATGCCATAGCCCTCATGGTGGGATATCAGAGTGCTTCATCCACATCAGAGAAATGTGGAACAAGGCGTTTTAAATGGTCAGATGGTCACTTCTTGCCTATCACCTTGTGACCTTTCCTGCCACTTCCCATTTGCTAATCTTTCTCTTTGCCCCCCAGCAAGGCTTGGAAGGGAAATACTTTACTTGCTAGTGTGGTTTACTTCATTTCAGAGCTCTGCCTTAGCTGAGAAGAAGGGGGTAGAGCTGCTAGTGCCAAGCAACAGTGGTGCTCCCCAGCGTGGACAAGTGCCCATGTAACGTATGCTGTGGACCGCCAGTGGGACAATGCCACTGTCCGACCACAGTGCCCATCAGACCTTGTCCATCATCCCCAGGGAGGGGACCTGGCAGCAGTGCCAGCACAGCAACTCATCCACGCTCTCCCCTGTGCTAGTGGGTGGCCAGAAACCATCCCCTTGGCTCATGCCCAGAGCCTGTACTCCTCTTTGGTGTCCTCTTCCTGTGTCTTGGATCCTACTCACTATGCACAGGAGGCCATGCACGGGTGGATCTGGCCTTTAAATCCTGAGCCACCAAACATACCCGCATGCCTCCTTTATAATGCCAAGCTCTTGGCTATCAGCCTTTTTCCTCCCCTTCGAAGAGGGAACAGGAGAGTAATTCCCTGTTGAAGCAGTGCTCAGCATCTCGCCAAAGTAGCACCCAGCAGAGTTGGGCAGTGGAGGCTGAGTGACATATCTGGAAGGCAATGGGGGCATGTCTACCCTCCACCCTCTTGCTCTTCCCTTCTCACAAAGATAACAGTTGTTGGGGAGGGTCTGCCCAGAAGCTAGAAGATACTTCAAGAGGTTTCTTCCCAGTGTCCCAGTTTTCCATACGACATTTGCCCATCCCCTGTCTGTGAGAGGAGATTGCTCTCCAAGTGCAATATCATCATCTTTACTTAGGATGGTGGTATTGTACCAGCATCCTAAGTGGTCTGAGGGTGAGGGCCAAGGGAGAGCTCAGGTATATCTGCAGTGGGTAGGAAGCAACATCAGGGTATGGTGGGCAGCACCCCTCTCCCCAGGGCTGAATGTGCCCTATACAGGACTAGTGGCTGAATACCCCAAGCAGGCCTGTGGGGTGGTGGAGACAGGCATCCCACTGTGCTGGAGAAGGAAGGGGAGGAAAAGCCTTATCTTTCCCCGTGGCTGCACAACACAGGACCAGAGGAACACAAGCACTGCCATTTCTCACTAGGCTTCCCCAGGCACATCCCCAGACTTCTAGAAGAAATTTACATCTCTGATTTAAGTCAGCTGAGTTAAGTGAATGTGATTAAAAATCCTTGTTAAATGTCAGGCTGATTTGTAGGTACTGAGATTAGCTGGACACGTGGCAACTTAGTGGGAAATCAACAGCTGATTACTTACATTTGAGTAAGCTACATTTTGTAGCATGTCGTTATGAGGACAGGAAGGAGAGAAACCAACCTCACCCACACAGAAGTGTAGTTTAGAAGTAGTAGTTTAACTTGCTAAAAAACCCCATGTTTCTAGGCAAGGATAAGGTGATCAGTGCCAGATGAATTTTATAGCGCAAGCTCTGTGTCCACTGGGAATAGATTGTATCAAAATAAACATGTGCAACCTTTCTTCTGGAGAGTCCCTGGAGCGAGCTGGCACGCTGCCTGAATTACTTCTTTCCCAAGCAACTATTCATTGTATGAATGAATGTGGGGGGGATGTTTGTGCTATACTTCTCCATCTGATAAGTAAGCCAGGGGTACACAGTTAATGCCTTTAGCCAGTCTTATCTTTCCGAAATACCACTTTTCCCACTTGTGGGTGTGTGTCTTTCTGTGCGTCTGTCTGAGTACCGCCCTGAAGGGAGTACGTGAGCCTTCTCCTTATTCCAGGTGGTTCCCGTCTTTTTGAGTGATAGCATCTTCACTCTTTGTTGATAATGACATTAATGAAGCTCCAAATGTAACTGTCACTGTTACTGGCAGCAGTTACATCATATGGTGGTGTTACCCATAGGTTTCCAAATTCTCTTTGTTAGCATGAAAGGATTGTTCAAATTTTGAGAAATTCTGAGGGACTGGGAGGATAACATAAAGCAAGCAGGTTGCACTAAGCACATACCTCAGCTCCATGCCATGGGTTTCTCCTGCAGGTGTAAGCCAGCATCTGGTGTGGCTCAGGAGAGGGATGACAGTACCGGTTCACAGCAGTTGTATATTCTGCCGTGTCTATTTTATTGAGAACAGTTTTAATTTCATAGGGTACTGGCAAACGCTGTTAGCAATGCTTACGATGCTCTGGAGATTTTGCCGTGTGAGCAAACAGAAGCAAAATGACAATTAGATATTGTCTAACACTAGCAACGGCACAGCAGGTCCAGAATTTCATGTCAGTCAGTGAGAAACCTTGTTTACTGGAAGCTGGCCATGAGTTGCTTTACAGATCTAGCCAAATCCTTGGCAGAACAGACCAGTTAAACCTGTTGCTCTCTTGTAAGTGTAGAGGCTTCCCGGCAGTGTAATTCCTTGATGGTTTATAAGGTGCAGCTGTAGGAAGCCCCTTTCTATTAGCTACATTGTGTGTCTCCAAAAGAGCGGGGGCTGATCAGTGCTGTTGCTGACTGCCCCATCCGCCCTCATCCTTCCTCAGAGCCACCCAGAGCTCTCGTCTCTATATTCCTGCTTTCTACTGGGAATCTGTTACAACCAGAGGAGGCTTTGGTGCAGCAGAAGACAACCTTCAGGGATTTGGAGAAAGCAACTTCTTCTGCTGACACTGTTTTGCATATCATACCTTAGATTCAACAAGGATGCACACAACAGAGCATTTTGAGCAGAAGTCTAGCAAAGAAAGACAGCAAAATCCTAAATGCTAACCCTGGCTGTATGACTGATGCCTTCTTTATTCTTGGATAACGTAGGTGAACATTTTGATTACAATAAGTAAGCAAATAACAACAAAACCCACTGAATTTTGTCACCACATTTTTGGCCAAATTATTTGAAAACACTCTTGTTGAGCTAGCAGTCTGATTCTGGGATTGGGTAAATAACCACCTAAAGTATTTGTAAGACACTGGTAAATACAATTTAGCTGGGTCTATAAATTTTCCTAGTCCAAAATACAGATTGCGATATGGCTGACTTGGCTGTTTTGCCAAGATATCTGAAAAAACATCTAAAAAACTACAAGGTCTTATTTGTAATTTTGTTCTGTATAATAGAATTCAGCAACTTAAATTTGCCAGTTGTAACTAAAAAAGCCAGTCCCTTGGCCTTCATGTTTCCTGTTTATGCTCCTCCATCAACAAGCTGAATGCCGGGAAGTAGTAGCTTTAACCTCCGGTCGGTGATCTGTGGCTTTAATTCCTCATTACTCTCATATTTGATAAAAAATTACAGGGTAGTTTCATGTTCTTAGCTAACTGTTGAGTAATGAGCAGGTGGAATACTGCTACAAGAGAACTAGTAGCAGAAGGAGGGAATTTATCCACTGTTCTTACTATCAATAAGTTTTCAGTCCTGTTATTTTGTAAAACGTTCTTCAAACAGACAAATTTATGTGTGACTCATGTGAAAAATACCACGGGCTTAAATAATGCCTAGCAACTAACTTCTGTCCTCCCCCCTCCAATTTTATTCGCCTTACATGTTGAGGACTCATTGTAGATGAGAAACATTGATTTTTGAAAACGAGTGTTATCATTGCTTGTCATTACACCGCCGCTTTGGCTTTGAAAATGCCGCTTTGACAATATCCAGGGTTTTTTAGCGCCATTGTGCTGCCAGTTCGGGAAGTGTTTGTGTGGGATTTGGCAGCACATGGCTTGCATGCTCTGACATGGACGCGAGGTGTTGTGAGAGGCTGCCGCAGCACAGGGCATCCTCCTCGGGCTGAAGCGGTTACGGCTCAAGCGTCGCTTTCTCATAAGGGCACAGAGCAAAGGAGGGTGGGCAGTGAGCTGGCGATGTGTTTCTGAGGATCTCAGCCTCCAGCTGGGCTGCTCTCATATTTTTCCCTTCGCTTTGCCTACACGCATTTACTTCCCAATTTACCGCTTTTTACTCTGTGGCTTTATGAACACAGCTTGTGCTCAGAGTATTTTCTCCTTACCGCTCAAACTGCCGGAGCAGTTGGACTATAAACCTGACGGCAGGTCACGACGTTTTGGTGAAGATTAGCAAAAAGAGTGATGGGGATGGGACGGTCCCCACGCTCGGTGTCGGCACCGCCAGGCAGCGCTCTGTCTGGGCTACGGGAAGGTTCTTCTACAGCTCGGCTTAGGCAGCAGGATTTATGAGGACACTTTGAATTTGGGGTGTAATTCGGTATAGTTACTACCATCTCTTTTGGCTTCAGGTCAGGGCCCACAAGGGAGGATGAACAGCCTCCCACTAGGATGCTCCACCTGAGGAGTCAGAGGCATCAGTGATGCTGGCTCTTGCACTGGGGATGGTTTTGGGGGGAACATGGGGATGATGAAAACACCTTTTCAACTTGGGCAGACCCCAGGGTTCATCCAGCCTGCAAGTTTTCAGAGAGTAACCTTTGCATGGAAAAATCCCCCAAGAAGTGGCTGGGTTTGTACTGTGCTGGTGGACTGTGTTGTGCCTGGGAGCCTTGATCCTTGGCTGGAGCCCCTAAGGCTAGCGTGGCGCTCAGGAGTAACATTATCCACAACGGATGTTTCCTAAAATCAAGGACTGTGGCATAAAGCACTGCTGACACATTTATCTGACCTGGATATCATCACTCTGTTATTAAAATGAAATAGAGGGACTCTGAGATTAACCTGCAAGTAGAGCTAACGAAATGACAATTCATAATGATTCTCGCATTCCTTCAACAGAAAAAACTGCTTAGACAATCTAATGGATGAAGATGAGAAAGACAGGGCAAAGAGGTGAGCACGTTTTCTTTTATAACTCTCTGTTTACCTTGTGATGAGCTTGATATTGTTTGTTGCTGCTGAAGCTGTTATATCCGTAATCAATTAATCAAAGAGAGAGAGAGTAAAATACAGCCAAGCACAACTTGAAAAACTGCCATCGCACAGATTCCTATTCTTGGCTACTCTGTAAGAAGAAAATAATGTAGCAATGTTTCCTATGGAAAATGTCAGAAAACCCAAGGCATTGATCGTTTTCCTCACGTTACTGCAGAACATGAGAACTGAAGAACCAACAACGTACTCCTGCTGGTATAATACATCATCTGAGCTTCCCAAGTGTATAAAAATGTGTGGGTTTTTTTTTAAAAAAAAAAAAAGTTGCAAAAGAAAAAGCAATAAAAAAGGCAGTTTTTCCCTATTATGATGGCCATATAATCAGCAATGCCTACCTCACAGTAACGAAAACACCCAGAAGTTATGTAAAGACCACGAGAAGTGCTGTGTCAGCCCTAAACTGGCACAAACTTTTATTTGCATACTTTCTGTGCTCCATCATCAAGTCCTGCTTGGCGGGAAATTGTTGTGAACACTTTGTAGGGAGGGGAAGTGTGTGTTTCAAGGCAGAAGACCTGTGACAATAAAATTCTTAATAACTGTCAGATCTGACTGGCATCTGCAGAAATACTGTTTGGAAGCATTTGAGGTTTTTGGGTTTTTTTCTGGATGCGTTATCAATCCTGCAGTCCACAGTTTAATTGCTTTAGAGGGAGCCATGGGTTGCCTGCATTTTTCCCCCATCAGTTCCCTCTAATGAGAGTATTTCCAGTCAAGGCACAACTAGTTGATCCAGTTTCATCTCTTTTGATTCCTTCTCCGCTTCTTTCCTCCCCGCAGCTTTTTCTCACCAATATAGGTCAGCACAGGCTGCAACCGAGCTCAACCGTTCCCCTTTGCTCCCTCCTCTTCACGCGTGCGTGACTCAGGCGGCAGAAGGCTTGTCTTTCCTACCAAGAGCAAAGCGCTGAGCCAACTGTCTCCCCTGACCACTGCGAGGGGTGATCCGCTGAGGCCAGGGGTCTGCCAGTCCCCAGAGCCTTGCTGCTGCCCCTCTTCACTGGGGGCTTCACAGGCGTGAGAGGGATGACATGGGGTACGGCTCTGCGTGCAGCTCTGTCCAAGCATCAGTCAACCAGGCAGACACCTGGGGCCAGGGGAGTAGGTGGATTTGGGGAAGGGATGTCTCCCGAGAACCATAGAATACCAGGTTGGAAGGGACCCGAAGGATCATCTGGTACAGTCTATCTTGGCAAAAGCACGGTCCAGGCAAGATGTCCCAGCACCCTGTCCAGCTGAATCTTAAATGTGTCCAATGATGGGGAATCCACCATTTCCCTGGGGCGATTATTCCAATGGCTGATTGTTTTCATTGTGAAAAATTTTCCTCCTGAATCGGAATCTCCACAGGAGTAACTTGTACCCATTACCCCTCGTCTTTTCCATGTGACTCCTGGTAAAATGGGAATCTCCATCTTCTTTATAGCCACCTTTTAAATACTGGAACGTGGTGATAAGGTCTCTCCTAAGTCTTCTTTTCTCAAGGCTGAACAAACCCAGTTCCCTTAGCCTTTCCTCATATGGCAGGCTTCCCAGTCCTTTGATCATCCTTGTGCCTCTTCTTTGGACCTTCTCCAGCCTGTCCACATATTTTTTTGCGTAGCGAGGACCAAAACTGGACACAGTATTCCAGGTGTGGCCTGACAAGCGCTGAGTAGAGTGGGATAATGACTTCTTTATCTCTGCTGGTGATGCCCTCGCTGATGCACCCCAGCGTCCTGTTGGCTTGCTTTGCCGCTGCAGCACACTGTTCACTCGTATTGAGCTTGTTGTCCATCAGGACCCCCAGGTCCCATTCCACAGAGCTGCTGCCCAGTCAGGTACCTCCCAGCCTGTGCTGCACTCCTGGATTATGTTTTCCCAGGGGCAAGACCTTACACTTGTCCTTGTTAGACCTGGCTCCTGGGAGAGGGTGTAGCACAGCGGGAGGTGTCACACTTCCCCAGACACCCGGGATCAGGGAAGGAGGTAGCAGGGAAAGGGAGCCCACCTTGCATCGCTGCCTCACACCCTTACGGCCTGGTTATCTTCAAGATATTTGTGTGCTAATTGTTTAAAAAAGAATGCATTAAATAAATCTGTCTAAGACAAAAATAGGATAACACGTATCCTCGCTATCAGCGATTGTCATCACCATCTGGTATGGTTTTCATGCCGTTTGTTCCTGGAGGGAATTTTTGTCATACCCTGGGGCAGGCCTCTATCAAGGTGGATAAAAAAGAAATTATAACTTTGAAAAGATAAAAAGGAAGCTGCTTCTTTAAATTGTAATTTAAGTACATTTTGCTTTTTAGAAATAAATCTAAATTTGAAATTAAGTTTGAAATCATGACAGGCTTCAAAAAGGTCTAAAGTTACTACAGTAATAAAAAAATTAAAAAACCTAAAACCGTTCAGACTCATTTAAAAGCTACATTTTTTTCTTCCAAAGCTTTAAAGAGAGTCAAACTTGGGAGAAGCCATTGGCTGAATATTTTGCTGTTGTGTGTTGAAAGCCGAGGACTCTCATCTGTCCTGTGCTGCAGGGGAAACGCTTTCTTTGTTTTCTTCTGTTCCATATAAGGACCAGGTCCCTCAGTGCTGAGAAACACAAGACGGGGTAAAAAAGCAAAGAAAATTGTTCTCTTCTTTCATTTTCTGAGTAACAAGTAGGAAAGAATGGAACTTTCTGGATCTAACTCTTTGGGGATGGACTTAAGCCAAGAGGTGGGTTTCTAAGGTTAGACACACACACACACACACACACACACACACACACACACACCCCCCCCATTCGCTATCTGCTGCAATTTATTAGGCACATACAGGTTGTATTAGACAGACATGAGAAGAGGATCTATCCTGTCCTAAGGAGAGGCACCTGCACTCCCACCCTTGGGCCAAATGTTTAGCATTTGGCCAAGATGTATAGCTCTTCCTTCATGACACCGGTCACTTTAAGCCCCGTTCTGCATCCTCTGACTCCCTAAGGCACTACGTCGCTCCAAAGACCTGAGGACTAAAATGTGGATGTGATGGCACCATACATGGGAGCATCGAAGAACTCTTTGAGGTCTTTTGATCTTCTGGAGATCAGAAACCATCATTTAATTTTCTGTTCTTTAATGCTAGACAAGGTTTGTTCTGTTTTATAAATTTACTCATTTTCAAAAAAAACCCCCATGGTTTGTGCACTTTTTTTCTCTATCTGCTTCTCTTTTCATTTGCTTTAATAGTAAATTATTTTAATTTTTATTTTTTTTCTGCAATTCAATTGAATTCCAAATTCCAACCAAAACCAGCGCTTAATAAAAGAGGACTGCTGCTTGCCATTTTCCACTCCAATAAAAAGTAAATTTAAGAACCTGAATGAAGGTATGTGATGCAGTTACTTGCTTTGACGCATATATAATGTAACCCACTGGACAGCAAACAGAAATATGAAATCTAGTGTAAAGTCACATTTCATTGTAAATCAGCAAGATGTAATGGCTACTAGTCAGCAAGTATCAGTCTGTCTTTAAGACAACAAGCAGCAAATACGCAAGAGAATAAAACTGGCTATTTAGAACACATTTTAAATGGGTGATTTTGATCATTCTGAATTCAAGCTGTCCTATATTGCCTTTAGCTATATTCACTAAAAATCCAGATTTTTTTCAGACTGCGTCTCCTTCTTCCCCTTGGATATGCCGTATTTTTTTTGAGTAGCAAAAAGGGAGAACTGGGACAAATAGTATGGAATTAAGACAGAAATTGTTTTGGCTTACTGTAAATGATATGCCCTAGAAGTGAAGTAAGCAAGGCTAGGGAATAATCTTCCAAGGGAAGTGATGAAAACTGCATTATTTAAGACATTACAACTGGACTGAACAAAGCGTATACAACTGGGCAGGGATAGTTTAGATGACCTAATTGCGGGGGGGCGGTTCTCATTTCTTTCCTTTTTCAAATTTTACTGTGATCATTGATTCAGATCTTCGTAGAGTTATTTCCACTAGATGAGTTTTTATATTTCCTTTGTGAATAAAATGTCAAGTGTTAAAAATAGATACTCTATATTTCTGTTGAGGCATCTTTATTTTTTGGGAAAAAGCAACATTTTCCCTATAGATGGCTGGTGTTTTATTTTATTTTCAGGGACATCAAGACCCTTTGAGCTTAAAATGAACTGAGGATTGAATTATGAGGAAGTAAAATGTTGATGTTCTTAACGTCTCCTTGAACTGTACAGAAATAGGATAAGGCTGGAGCTTTTCACATCTTGTTCTGACAGCCTTTTGCACTGTAATAGGAACAGGCTGAAATCAGTGAGGCAGTATCCACCCAATCTCTTGTGTTCAAAGCTGTAAAATAATCAAGCGTTGGCTTCTATCCAGCGTATCTCCAAGTGTGTTCAGGGTTGAGAGCAAGACAAACAAAAATTACCCCTCTGTCAGTAGTAACATCCAGAAACCCCTGCAGTGATTTCTCTGCTGAAAATGTTTATTGCCATCCTGGTCCTTGGGGGGGATGTAGATGCTGGGCTAAATTCTGCTCTGATTTTCAGCAGCATGCATCCAGAACCACTTGTGAAGTACAGCAGAGTTATCTGGGACTGAGAAATTCAGAGTGAGAACCATCCTCTTGGCTTTTCTTTCCTGTCTATGTGTAACCAGATTTTTAGATCTTTATGTAATTAACAAGGCAAATTTGTCTGCTTGAGGACCTCTTAGAAGAGCAAACAAACCTTCTGGGTTATATTTATTTCTATTTTCACACGGCTACAGAAGTCTAGGTGATACTCTCTGAGTAGTATCATCGTATTCAATTCAGAAAACGCTTGTGTATAGGTTGACATATAACTTAAAGAAAATAAAGTGCACATGCTGAAAAGATTATCGACAGCCTTAATGACAGCATTATGATGGTGCCAAAACTCCCCAGATGAAATCAGGTCCTTTCTTCCTATGAGCTCTTCAAACACAGCAGCAGAAGTAGGTCTCTCTGAGGAGTCTGCAAGCCGAACAGGTAGTAGTTCAAAGAAAGCTGTAGTATCCCCGTTTTAGACATAAAGGATCGGGGCACCGTGACCTTAATCGACTTGCCCAGTGGCACACAGAGACCAGGGGCAAGCAGGGAATCCCTGCTAGCTCTTCTGAGCCCCCAGGTTTGGGAACACATCCCAGTCTCAGACCTGCTCCATACTGGGATGACACATGCTGATGCCCTCTCTCCTGCTTACCCTTGTCACCTTGGAAAGGAGACTGAACTACGTGGCATGTGAACTAGATGGGAGCTGCAACAACCTCTGCTCAGGTCCCTGATCTTAATGACTGGAGACAACAGCCCAATTCCTCTCTGTAAGCCAGCTTGGAGTTAGCCAGAGGACCTGTGACCAAAGCAGGCAGGTCCCACTCGGTGGACCCACCTCCAGTACAATGGCTGAGCTGCAAGACCAGAGTTCCTCCCTCCAGTTAAGACTCCACAGATGGGCATGACCCATAGTTTTACCAGTCCCCACTCTTCTCCTTTATGGACGATTTTACTGTTGTCACAGTATTCCTACTTCTTCTTGCTCTGAGCACCTCCTCAGAGGCTGCATGAACTTTCAAGATCCTGGGCATGTCTTGGAGATGGACAGAGCTCCTTCACCTACAGGCTTAATGCCGAGCTGAAAGGCTTGACCGGAGTGTCTAGAGGCAGCACAGAGGGGTGAGCAGAGCCTCCATCTCCCTGCTGGGCTGTAAGGGGGGCCCGAAGACAAGAGCAGGACATAGGAACAGTCTCCTCCTGCTTATCTTTGCAGCTTTGCTGGAGGCCACTGTCAATCTCCACACACCGAGACACACAGCAAGCTAATTTCTATGTGTATACATTGCAAAGAGCAGGTACATGATGATTTTTCCTCTTGGTCTGCTCATTCTTTTTCTTTTTAACCTGTCTACAGGGCTTCGCGTAACAAGTCTGAGAAGAAGAGGCGCGATCAGTTCAATGTTCTCATCAAAGAGCTCAGCTCCATGCTTCCAGGCAACACTCGCAAAATGGACAAAACTACTGTGCTGGAAAAAGTCATTGGCTTTCTGCAGAAACACAATGGTAAGATTTACTGCAGCTCTTCATGCACTTGCCAGACGGTTACTACAATATCCTGTTTCCTTCAGTGATTATCAGAATGGCTCAAGGGGCCTAAAAATGCCGACATAAGGTGGTGGGGTTTTTTCTGTCTCATCAAAAAAGATCATTTGCAGGCACTGTGCTGCCCAAATCCATCTCTTTAGCTGCTCTTTAGTTGAGGATGACTCTCAACCTGCTAGAGAAGGGGGCGAATGTCAGGAACCGAGGGAAGGCGAACAGCAGTGCCCTGCAGCACCTGTGAAGAAGAGAAATGCTTTGAACAAGAGAGATTTGGGGCCGGAGGAAAGATTCCCTTCCTTGAAATTTGCAGTATTCTGAGCAGAAGAAGAAAGCATTCGCCCTGGCTTCACTGCAGAAAAATGCAGGGAAGCCATCCCTGCAGCTCCTCACTGGACTGTGCAGGACTCAATTTTCTACAGTAAGCAGAAATCTCAGACCAGAAAAGACCACAATTTTTGAAGTTGCTTTCAGCAAATTGCATCCACAGCTAGCTGGTGTGCTTCACCCAGTTTGCACAAGCAGAAGCTACGTCACATTTGCACAGCGTGCAGTTGCAATAGCAAAGTTCAGCCTCAGAAAGCAGGAGTTTAGTTTTTTTTTAAAATGCACACAGCAGTGACAGCTAAGCCCCTCACACGTATGCCCTCACAGAAGGCAGAGGAGATTTCTGACCCTGCTGATCTATTCTGGTTGGTCTAGTTTCCAGTCAGTGAGAGGAACTTGTGCTGTGGGCTCCCTGGCATGTGGACATCCACCAGCAGTGGCCAATTGAAATGCTCCTCTCTTATAAATCAGGGCAGTGGTTTAAAACGGGGGTCTCTTGTTCTGCCCCAGTGAAGAAGAGGCTTCAGCAGGTGACCGTGGGGAATGTCCCCGGTCCTGCAAAGCAGAAAGGGCTCTTGTAAGCTGATGCATCACATCACCAGGCTCGCCTTCCTTCATCCAGCACCTCCTATCCTCGCTCCCCAGAGAGCTGTGGGTGAAACGGAAAAGAGCATGAAAACTCTTATATCATGACTCCCAACGTAACAGAGTCACAAATGTCAAACTTATTGAGGAAATAATTATAGTGGTACTGTTGTTAGAGTGCAGTTTCTCCTTAAATGAATTTCTGCCACAGACAAGATGATTTCATACAGGAGGGCACGACTAGGACATCTCAAAGTTTAATAATTGCATACACCTATTAAAAAATGACAGTAATAACATATCTTTTTTTTTTTTTAGCTGCCCAAGGCAGAGTAAAGGAGGATGCGAATATGCTCAGTTATAAAGCCAAGCAAAGAACGATCATATGAGGTTTGAATAAGTGTAGAGAAGTGTAGCTGATAGCCCAAATAATTTACTCCAAAAAGCACTTCATTTCTGGAAGAACAGCTAGGTAAAAGAAAGCTAACAGTCACAAATCCTTCCGCAGCAATTGGGTCAAACAGGGACTGGGTTTTGTGCACTTGCTAAAATAAGCAAATGGTATCTATTTTTAAACTAGATTAGTAGTCACACAATACAATATAAACCATCAGTGTTTAAAAATGTTGATTATCTTCAGCATACTTTGGATCTGGTTTATTCAATCGTGTTTCCCTTTTATTTAGTAGGCTAAACCAAGATTTTAGTTATAATGGAGGAGGAGGTCAATTTTCAGATTTTTTGCTTCATAAACAGCCGCCTCCTTTATAATCCAGAGAATCTCCCAAATCTCAAGTAATTCTAACAGTCGCTCTTTCGTGTATATCAGCTTTTCTAAGCTATGGATCTGCTGAAAGCATCCTATATTCTGAGACTATATAATGAAAAGCTGATGGGGGCTGATCTCTTTTTTTCCTTACCCTGTTTTTGAAATCTCTGTATAAGACCATGGGGGCTGTGAGCAGCCCCTGTGCTCTCAGTGAAAGCCCCCAGCAGTGCAGAAAGCGAGTCGAACGAGCTGGTAGAAGCAGACGGTGACATCTCCACTAATAAAGCCCGAATGGAGGCTTTGATTTCTTTCTTGGTGACAATATGCACAGGCACTGGTATAAATTTACTGTCTTTAATATCATTTAGCCATTTGCATTTCTCTGGCCAGTTTGCCTATGTGCTCCGAATAGGGAGCATTGGGTATTACATGCTCTGGAAGTGTTAATCAATAGGATTAATTAGCAGGCGGCGCCGAAAGGAGAAGACAGGCTGCGCTCAGCATCGCCCCACTACTAGTGCTGAATGAGGGAGCACTCTCAGCCAAGCGGAGTGAGCAGTGAACAAAACCAGTGCAAGTCTCTCTAAATTCGAAGATCCATCCCCTATAACACTGTCTGACGAGCTTTTTAATGCGTTATTCGGGTAGAGCTAACACGGGTGGCTGTTTTTTGAATGAGACGGCTCATCGTGGTGCGTCCAGCTGCCCCTGGTTTCAGTGCAAAGCTGTGACTCGTTACCCCTGTGCGCCTGCACCCCTCCACGGAAAGCCCTTGGGGAGCAAGCGACCTTAGGCTGCTGCTGGGCCAGGTTTGGCCAACGGCGGGGCAAAAACTCCCATGGTGTCTTACACGGCAGGGACGTCCTCACGGGCTGAGAGCACAGGAAACTCTCCTCTCTGGGCAGGATTTAGGATGAGGTGCTAGTGGTCCGCTGCAAGGCTGGTGCAAAAGCTCATTTTGGAGAAGAGAGCTGTTTGGGGTCATGGCCCTTTGAGGTTCCTCTGAAGGAGTTTTCTTGCTGCTCCCTATTTGGCACAGAAGCTGTAGCCCGAACCCTAGCTCTCTGGCATCCTCATTTGGAAGCTGTAAATCGTAAATATCAATTTGACACGTGCTAATCCCTGCCTTGATTTTAATTTCGTGCAAAGTGGTTTTATCTTTTGATCAATATGTAAGTAATGCTGATTGAGGCCAATGGTTATGTGAATACAGGTTCCCACTGCGGTCAGTTCAATCTGAGCGGTGTAAAAAATGAGGAAAACATTGCAGGATCAGGCTCAGTTTAGATAGTTGTTACTGTCTCTGTATGCAGAACCCATGCTTGAAAACTGAAATTTCTTAATACAAAGGTGATTTCTATCTTTTCATAGCAAATCATAATAGGCTTGCAAGATACAAGTTTTTTTAAATTTTAAAAAAATGAAATGTTTTATTTGTCTAGAAGTCTCGGCACAGACGGAGATTTCTGAAATTCAGCAGGTTTTTTTTGGACTGGAAGCCTTCATTTCTCAGCAACGAAGAATTCACCCAGCTGATGTTGGAGGTGAACATGCTTATATACCTTTCCTAATTTTGTCTAGCAGTCATGGAAATGCCAATGCGTCTAGAACAGAATGTCATCTGCAGTTCCAAAAGGTACTGCTGTATTTGACTGTCAAGCAGAGCTGTCACCGGGACAAGGGATTAGAGTCCCCACATGTTGCTTTTCCCTCTCGGCGGCTGCCGCAGCCTGCAAAGCTGCGTGGGGACTCCCAAGAAATGCAACTCAGGGGAGAGATTCAAATCACAGGTTGCATTTTATTTTTACAAACAGAGGTGAGGAAAAGGGCACGCGGCAGTTTTCCCTCCTGTTCTTGGAAGGCGTTATTATTACTTAATATTTATGCAAGACTCACACCTAAAAAGCAACAGAGTCGCATCCCTCTAGTGCTAGGTGCCGTACAAGCAGATAAAACCTGACGGCTCCTCTTGGTTTGATACAGTTAATACTTCCACTCCAATGATTTTCAAGGCCCTTATCAAACACTTTTTATTCTAACAGGAGCAGGGTTATTTTGCAGCGATAGTTTTTAAATTACCTTTAAATTATACTATAGGTGCTTTTAATGCTAGCTGGGATTTGAAGGGAGGTGACTCAATGGCATTTATGTAGGTTCAAGATGAAATGCAAATGAGCTGCTAAAATGTATTTTTCTCTCTCGGTAAGCAGCTAGAACCTTCTTTAGCAAGGATTTTCTCCCATACTAAACATGTGGAGGTTGCATTGCCCCATAGCATCCTTTGAGAACAAGCTTTTCCTCTTCCCACAAATGATGTGAACATGGGGCATGATCCAGGCTCTGGCCACAGGCAAAGAGGGATGTTGGGGGAGCAGCCTGACCCACCAAGGGGTGGCATGAGGCCGTGGCATGTTGCTGTCCCCCAGGGGCTGGTGGCCCCTCGGCCTTTGCAGTTTGTTGTGATGAGACCCCCTTGGTTCAGCGTGAAGAGACGCTTTGCTCATGTTGCACCATCAACCCCCCATTCCCATCTCAGTGCACGGGAACTTAACGTACAGAACTCCTGCAGTCTGCAGTGAAATATTTCCCTTGGATAGCAATAAATTGGCAGTTGTCCCAAGTAGCTGGGCCTTTGTTGATTCTACTTGTATGCCATACAATTTTAGATTAAAACAGTTGCTTTCAGTTTCCCAGCTTATAAATCACCTTCTTGCTACTGTGATTTTCCATGCCCTTCAAGATAACATTGGGTATAGGGATGTCCTGTTGAGCCAGCTGTTCATCATTCTCTTTTTTTTTTTGCCTTTCTACTAATCTTATTTTATTAACATTTGGACAAGACTGCTTGAAGTTTTTCCTGTCCTGTTATTAAAAGATGGGAAGGTTTTTTTCAAGCACCAGTTCAAAAGAGGCAGAGCATAATTGACTGTGATAATACATCAGCTTTCCTGAAAATGGCCTTTTCTTACCCCATTGAAAAGGCTGTCATCACATTACATAGCGGTGGGTATTAGGTTATGTTTGTCCATCTAGAACTCTTGCAGTAGCGAAATCTTTGAAGAGGGATATGCCATCTTACTGTTGGAAGGACCAGTTGTGAGTAAATAAAAATAGAATTATATGTGCACACATTAACTTGATTTTACCACAAAATTCTGATGTGAGTCACTTTGTATAATTTGCATTGGATATGAAATAAAGACTTGATTTAAAAAAAAAAAAAAACAGACACCTTCACCATAGTAACATGCACAATCCAGCTGCCTTGTAAAACCACTGCTCTCTTCTATGGGTTAACAGCTATCAAGCTTTTTCAGAAAACAGCTCAAATGTACTGCACTAAAGAAAAACATATTCTCTGCACTTAGATTAACAAAATCAAACTAACTATAGCAGCTGGAGGGTTTTCAGAGATGCTAAACACACGCTATTCTACTGGGGTATAAGTTATTGACCTGCTTTTCAAAGGATTGTAGCACCAGCAGATTCCCATTGACTTAAATAGTTGTGGGTGCTCAGCGTTCTCTGGAAAAAGGAACATATGTTTGTGTCTTTATTCAAGGCTTTGTGTTTTCCTTTTTTTTTTTTTTTTTCTTTTTGAAAAACAATTAGCATTTCCCAGTGTTCTCAGAATTCTTTCCCTTATTGAAGTCAGCGGGGGAGCAAGGATGTGCTGCGGCTCACAGGATCAACTGCGAGCCTGGCTCGGAGGCACGCCTTGGGTTTGCAGTAGGGTTTTTGTAACGCCGTGGCACCCTGTTTGCAGTACACCTGTCTCCTGACCAGGTGTTGCCTCTGGACCATAGTCGAACTCTGCTCTGATTCAGTGGTGCTTGCGGGGCCCGTACTGCTCACATACTGCAGGCAACGCTGGCTCCAGATCGCTACCTAGGAAATCTACCTAGATTTAACTTTGAACAAGATTTAGCTCAAAACTTTGCAGCCCAGACTAAAGAAGAAACTAATTTTGAAGGTGAAATTGCTGTCGTGCAGAGGATGGGGATAACGCTGACGTTCCACTTCAGTCCTAGGAGTGAAAGCGCTTACCGCAAGGTGGGATGGAAGTGAGGAAGAAATTCTGCAGAAGGGTGACTTTCTCTTGGAATGAGTTATCTAATACCATGACCTTTAAAATAAATCACTCAATTAAAACTCTGGCTAAGGATTATTTGATCATTTGCATTGCTTTTACTTACATGAAAGCCCAGTAATATACAATGTTGCATTAATACAAACTGAGATTTATGGGGTTTGCAGAGAAGTACCATTTTGAGATAGGACCGCATCCTTTCATCGTCCTTTGATATTTACACAGAGCTCAAATGTTCATTTTAATAACTTCCAAGGGATCCAGTCTTAGTCATTTTGCATTATTAAAATGTGTGATTAATTTAAAAACTGAGACATGAAATGTTCCTGTGAGCCCTTTGTTGCTTCAATAGTAGGTTTTACTAGACTACAAAGAGTGTTGTAAAAGTTAAATCAGACTGTGAAATCAGAGAATTACTGTTCTGCAAGCTGAGATAACATTCCTACAACTCGATAACAATATGGTCCTGAAGTCAAACAGTTTGGATCAACACACGATGAGATGTCCTGTGTACACCCCTCGTCCCTGTTAAAACACTCTCCACTTGTCTGTTTTCCTTAGGCATTAGATGGCTTCATTATAGCAGTAACCACAGGTGGAAGCATCATCTACGTGTCTGACAGCATCACACCTCTTCTAGGGCATTTACCGGTGAGTAAGTCTGATGCTGGCTTTTCTACTACGCATCGTAGGATCGGGCCCTGCATTTTTAGAAACAGATGTAAAAAGGGTGGTGAGTGGGTGGCATTTTCCTGAAAATGCGGTGAGGAGTTTCGTCCCTGCGTTATGCTGTGCGCTGCTGTTGATCAGCTCTGTTCTCTCTCCGCTTGATTCATACCCTTCAGGTTTTTGTTGCTATGAGCCACTCCGGCTTGAATGGAAAAAGCTCTGCGGGAATACTCCGGCCAGGGGAGGGACAGGGTGACCTGCCTGATCCTTTTCCATCTCTGATTTCTAAGCTAGCAGAGAATAGCACCAGTGCTGCTGGTGGCCCAGCAAGGAGCTTGTTAAGGGTCTTATTCTGCTCCCAGGGAGGTAAAGGACAAAACCCCCGTTGAATTCAGAGGAGTGGGAGTTAGCCGGTGGCCGCGGCCGAGCTGCCCCCGCAGCTCAGTTGTGCTTTCCCAAGAGGAAACCTCCCGGGAGGTGCTGGTGGAGCCAATGCTCGGCGCTTGGGTCCGGCACAAAGGGCTTGTTTCTTCTGAGGCTGTCGGCTCGTGCTGTGGGCGACACTCCTGCGTGCGCTGGCTTGGGCTGGAGGAGCAGGGGAGAGGGACTGCTCCAAACCCTGTTGCTAAGGCTGCTGTAGAAGAAATAGCACAATAATTAAGGATTAATCCTCACGCTCATTTTTAGTAGCTTGGTCTCAAATAAATACATGCCCAGGAGGAAAAAAAAAAAAAAATAGCTGCCAAATCATTATTGTACCACCACCCCCTGCCATGTTCTTAGGAAAATTACAATTCTTTTTCTCCCGTTTACTTTTTCACCAAACACATGTTATGTTTTCCATCCAGACAAATGTATTTCACACATGCTACCTTGCTGTAATACGAACAAAAATTATTTTCTTCTGAGACGAAAGGAACTTGATGAAAGGCGGCAGCTCCCTGTAAACGCAAGAATATTGCTATGCAACAACAAATTGAACTGAATCTATCTATATCAGTTTTCTTTAATCCTCAACAGTTGAGAAAACCAGTAGTTGACTATTTTCTGATATTTGCCTTCACTTCAAAGGCAGAGAAAGCCCTTGTCCTCCGTGCAGTCTCTTGGGTCCTCATTCACTTACTGATTTCCATGGAATTTCTTATTCTTTCATGGTTTGGGGGTTTTATTGCTGTCCCTTCCAAATGCTGATTTTTAGTGGAGACATCAGATCTGCTGTGGGAAAGTACTGCTCTTCAGGAAGACACATTTCGGACCCTGTGCCTAAAACCTTAAGCCCTGGCTGAACATGGATGGATTCAGGTTCATAATTCCTGAGTTGGACCACCAGGGACTAAATTGGTTTTCCATCCCTAGGTCATGCCTTGTGGGATAAACTTTGCCCAAAACCACGACAAGGATGACCCTTATTTTTTATTTGCACAGAAGCAGTACATAGCAGCCTGAGCCAGGGACCACACTGCCGGGGATGGAGGTGGGGCAGGAGTTCCCACAGACCTTCTCCGAGCTTATGGAGTGATAATGGTTGACAACTTCCCCACCGGCCCATGCGTGCGGAGTGACTGGGTGCATCCCAGAGACCACAACTGAGCAAGCAATAAGGGCTTCTGCCTGCCCGAGGTTGGCAAATCTCTACGGCCGTGGGCAGGGGCCCAGCTGAGTGTGCAGTCAGGTGCACACTGGGCATTTTAGTCTCGTGCTGCCCTTTCCATATGTCTTCTTAAGTTTTAGAACTGATCAGAGTGCTATCTGGAAAATCTGTGATGTGGCTTACTTTGCTTACCTCCAGGATCTATTTGTAAGCTAAATTCAGTCACTGTTTGAGGGACAAAACACCAATTCTTTCTCCTCTGAGGCTGCAGGGAAAAAAGGTATTCTGCAAAGCTTCTGCTTTGAGCACTGAAAGGGAAGCAAAACTGGGCAGAACACTGAGCAGAGCTCTCTGAGGGCCCCTATCAAGAAATCTGATGTATTTTTTTTCATTAAAAACATGAAAGACTCTGGTGCTGAGAACAAATATATCCAATTCTCTTTAATATAGCTTCCCTAAGTTCCGTGGAGTATTTTCAAACACAAACTTCCTCTGTTGTAATTCTAAATAGTTTGTTATTACAAGATCTGGAGGCTACTCCTAGGGTCGGTTGATGTAAAGAGAGGTTCGGCCCACACGGTAGGGTTGACTGGAAGTGAAGTGAAGTGAAGTGAAGTGAAGTGAAGTGAAGTGAAGTGAAGTGAAGTGAAGTGAAGTGAAGTGAAGTGAACTCCTGGAAATCTGGTAGCATACTCATAGCATTTGCCAGTCAGATGGTACGATACGACCCCAAGGCTATGCAGGTCTCTGGAGGAGGGTCCTCCCTGTCCCTTCTTGCCTGCTTTGCTGAGTGAAACAGTTAGTTAAACACAGGCAGCAGAGTGACTATTTCCAACCTGCAGGAGAAGATGCAGCTTTCTCGTGGAAGTGTCCTGTTCACGGAGTCAGGCAGAAGGTGCTGCACCTGCTCAGGGACTGGGAGAGCGGTGTCCATCTCACCCAGCTTTAGTCTCATAGTCGAGGGGTCCACACTCAGCACCTGTCCACATGATGATCCACAAGGGCTGGTGGGGACGTGGCTCTGCAAAGGCAGGAGGTCCCTGGCAGGGCTGAGCTTCTCCATGGAGGGGTGTCTTTCTCCCCAGGGGCTCCCCAGTGAAGCTCAGGCAGCCGCTCTCCTCTGTTGGGCACTTAGGTTAAACATCAGGGTGGAAAAATCCAGGACATAGCACCTTAGAGTGTACAAAAGTTATGCATGATGTGTTGCTGTTACAGGATAGCAATGGGCACCAGTGTAGGAGATACAGATTGATACAGGGGCCAAATCCCAGCACACAAGAGCAGAGCCATGTCGTTTTTTTGGGTTGATGGGAAAGAAGCCCGCCTCATTTGCAGCCCTCCACCTTCCCATTCCTGTGACCAAGCCTTCCCATTCCTCGGTTCCCCTGCCGCAGGAATAACTCATCATATTTCCTCCTCACCACCCCAAAAAACCAATGAAAAGGTGAGGAAGAAGCTCCATTTTGGAGTATGGCTGCTTTGTTGAAACTGCACAGATATTTAAGCTGTACATCAAATGACTGCAGAACTTGTGGCAAATTTACTGTGTATTGTTTTTAGAATGGACCGACATCTATGTATGCAAAGCTGTTGTCTCTTTGCCTGCTGTAGCTATCAGGGGTGAATACTCAGAAGTTTCTGCTAGCGGTATCCACAGATTCCGAGGTGCAGAGTAGATTCCAAGCTTAGCAGCATAAATACACATTAACATAGTTCATCTAACCACTCTACCCACAGTCATTGTAATTTATCTTTTATCCGCTTTCCCTGTCTCATTCAGCAATGCTTTGTGGCTGTGGCTGCCAGCGGGGCAGAACTGCCCACTGCAGAATAATTAGAATAATTAGACAAAGCTGCAAACTGTTCCCCTCCAACCGATGCATTTTTTTGTCTGCGATGATCAAATTTTGTCCATCTCTCTGGTCACCTTTTTGCCATGGCACCAGATGGCTGCTCTTTGGGTCTGGTGCAGAACTAACACTGAATAGCTTGCCTGGCATCTCCTACAGCTCCAGTGAGACCATGGAATATTTGCTTCCTTCTCGCTATTTGACCAGTCAATATATTCTTGATTAACATATTGATTCAAGGACATTGGAGTCTTGATACATACAAGATCCAGAAATTCCGTTCCGTGCGCTGCTTTACAGGTGTGCCTAACCTCTGCAGGAGGCAAGACTTGTGAAACACAGTAAGAAGTAGATACTTTATCAACTTTTTCATGCTCATTTAAAAAAAAAAAAAAATGGCATTCCCTAAGAGAAAAGATGAAAACCAAATGTTAAATTCTGGATATGGTACATAATGGCAGTAAAAAATATAAATGCCAGGACTTGCAAATCAATGAATAGCTGGTGCTCAGGGCAGGAGGTTGCCCTGTGGAACTCAGTGTGTGGAACAAAAGTCTTGTAACTCCTACCATACACATAGTCGCTGGCCTCTGCGGCTATCTCTTTAAATGGAAACGACACTGCAAAAAACTGATAATAGGTTTTGAATCCCAGCTCGGTCACAATAGGAAGACAAAAGGTGGCACATCCTCAGGTCACTGAAGAAGCAATAACGTGTTTGAGGAGCGGTGACAGCTCACATCTAGTCCTCCTGCACCTACTGCTGAGTGGATGTTAATTAACCCCCATGAGACTTATGTGAAGCTGGTGGATAAGTATCATTATCTACCATTTACACGTAGAAAGGGAATGAGAAGGAAAAATTACTTTTCTGAGGTTGTACCATAAGGACTCACCACTGCATTTTCCCATCAGGTGTTCTTTCTTCATATGCCCAAAACTACGTTAACAATGTACTATATTTTGTGTGAATATAAATGTAATGTTTATATACCTATCTATATAAACTGAATTGCACGCAATATCAGTAGGATGCATATTATGAGGTATATAGTAAAGTCACAAAAAATGTTTTCAAGTATTCATTACAAAAGGAATCTCCAAATAATGAGCACACGTAACACTTACAATTGAATAATCTAAAGTAATATATTATTGCATCAAGATAAGTGTATAAAGCACGGCACTCTGATTTTCAAAGTATACTCAACGCATTTCACTACTCTAAACAGGAATTCCACCCACAACAGCAGGCATGGGTGGAAAGCAAAGGGAAACCAAAGCACAATCTTAAGTAAATACATAAATAAATGATGATGATTAATAACTCGCCAGTCTCATACAGGGCTAACACATTTTTAACACAACTATACAGTCTGATAGCAGCTGCTCTGATGACACATGAAGCTGTGTTGATGTGCCAGCTCAGCCCAAGGTAGTCTCAAGTGGGATGGATGTAAGTTAATGCCACTAGAGGGTCATTTTATCTCAAGTCTTCCTTTCAAATACGCTCTTGTACCGTTAGGTTAGTCACCGTGCTGAACACAGTGACACCTTTCTCTTGGCAACCCTGAGGCAGACTCTTTGTCTTCTGCGCCCTGGGCTGGTCGTGGCCTTTTGCACAAATCCATTTCCTCTTTCCTTTGCCAAATCTCAATACCTAGATTTCTGATATAGGAGAGCCGGGGAAGGACTTTTGACAAGGGCATGTAGTGATAGGACGAGGGGGAATGGCTTCAAACTGGAAGAGGGTAGATTTAGATTAGATATTAGGAAGACATTTTTCACTCTGAGGGTGGTGAGACAGTGGAACAGGTTGCCCAGAGAAGCTGTGGAAGTCCCACCCCTGGAGGTGTTCAAGGCCAGGCTGGATGGGGCTTTGAGCAACCTGGTTTAGTGGGAGGTGTCCCTGCCTATGGCAGGGGGGGTGGGACTCGATGATCTTTAAGGTCCCTTCCAACCTAAACCATTCTACAATTCTATGATTTTCCAGCTCACTCCCAGATCTCCTCATTTAATTGTATGGACGTACCCGATGCATCTGATGGTCTCTGAGAAACATTAGGGGAGCACCCCTGAGTGCTGAGAATTGACCCGAGAACTGGCCCATGGGGAAGCGGCCGCTCAGTTTGCCCAGCAGCTTCCCCCCTGTTTTAGGCTTTGACAGGAGTCCCTGGAAATCAGTGGGAAAACTGTCAACTGCCACAAGTTTCATATCCACATTGCTGCGTGTTTCTGCAAGTGTTGCTCGTCGTGATATTTCTATTTTTCTCAAAGGTTCTTTTTCTTTGCAGTGTGATGTCTTGGATCAGAATTTGCTAAATTTCCTCCCAGAACAAGAACATTCAGAGATTTATAAGATGTTATCTTCTTGTATGCTTATGACAGATTCTGCCTCATCGGATTACCTAAAAAGTAAGTTTTATTTTATCTGTCCCAGTAAATGAAAAAGCACGGGCAGGATAAAAATTTTCTCTCTGAAAGAGTTTTTTATGTGATGTGCAATATAAAACTTAGGTACATAGCCTTTTAAAAAAATCTTGCCACCTGGAATGACCCTTTGGTACTACTTTTAGATGGAACTCATTGCATTTATTTTTACTAGGCTAAGACTACTTGCAGTTATGTTAATTATTAAATATCGTATCTTTTGAGACAGCTAAGGAAAATAGGTTAGCTGATGGAAATTGAGAGTTCGCCTGAGACAAATAACATCTTAATTGATATTTCAGCCTGTTCAAGTAAGATGCTGTCGAGAGATGTGCTAATGTCACGTACCTTTGGTTTGCATTATAGTTGAAAAGTAAAATCATTGTAATTCTTTTTCAAATTGAATTTTGTTTCTCTTAAAAACCCTTTTACTTGCCTCACCCTTACTCACTCTAGGAGGTAAGATGTAGGAAACCAGAAAACACACGATAATGTAAGAAGTACAGCTGCTTAATCTACTGTATATACAAAACCTGCAGCTGATCGCTAATATGCCAAAGCTAATTTAATAGATATTTTGAGGTAATTA
The DNA here is from genome assembly GCF_000708025.1 of Charadrius vociferus. NCBI lineage: Eukaryota > Metazoa > Chordata > Aves > Charadriiformes > Charadriidae > Charadrius > Charadrius vociferus. Next base: position 3,802,981 of record NW_009647874.1, on the reverse strand, counting down.
GGCATAGTTTTCCAACACAAGATGTAGAACAGCTGTGAGTCGTGAAAAGCCTAAAATAGAAAAAAAAAAAAAAAAAAGCTATAAACAAAGGATCCAGTTCTCTCCTTTGCTACACTGATGCTTCAGTAGCGTAACTCCTGTGATGAAGGTGGCGTGAGAGAAGAGGGAGTCAGTCTGGCAGGCTGTCCCTGCGCTGCAGGCAGACCTGTGCCCGGCGCTGGACAACCTGCATCCCTGCAAGGCGCTTCCTTGCAGAGGCTCTGATCCTACAATGTATATAGCACATGGGGGTACAGAACTCAGAGCGGTAACAAGCCGCTCTCGTGCTTCCAGTTGCAAGATTGGGGTTGGAAGACACCGTTGGTTGTGTTTAGCTTATGTAGTATATTTATTTCTTCTTCTTCTTCTTTTAACAATCCAGCTGACAATGAACTAGAGTTTTATTGTCATCTTCTGAGAGGAAGTTTGAACCCAAAGGAATTTCCAACATATGAATACATAAAATTTGTAGGAAATTTTCGGTCTTACAGCAATGGTAAGCTTTAATTGTTGTATAAATGTTACTTTAGCTGTGTAAAATAAAATATAAGTGTTGCTCCATTGAACAAGACAGGCTTTTAACTGAAAGGACTATTTCTAACATTATGGGGTAAATTTTGCTTCCCATGGATCTCGCAGCCGATTTGCAAAAGCTGGACGAATACCTATGAAGAGTGAAATTGTGTTAGTTGCTTTTGTTATTGCCCTTCACTTGTTAGCAGTGATCCTGGACTCTGGGTAAGTTTGCAAATAATGACAGGTTCAGAAGAGGGTTGCTTTGTGCTCACTAATTCTGTGTGCTAAGCCCGCACCTATCAGCCAAATAATAAGCTTTCTACCTTATCCACGGGCTTACATTAAACACAAATTCTGTGCCAGAACTGGTAATCTGCCAAATCTGCCCTCTCACCCTTCCCTGCAAAATTTTGGGGAAAGGCGGCAGTGCCGCGTAATTGAGTGCCTGCCCCCACCGCCTCACGCTGCAGTGAGAGGTCCCCTGCCGCTGGCATCGGGGTGGCCGAGGATGCTTCCACCCGCCTCCCTCTCCAGCTGCCATTTTACATTCCTCTCCAGCACTGCAGAACCCAATGCTCTCCAAAAACAAGCAAACAAAAACAACAACAACCCCCAAAAAAAAAGCAAAGAAATACAGTCAGCGTAGTCGCTAATGCACCACAGTCAGTCTAGGGAAACCATCTTTCAAGGGATGAAGAGCAGATTTCCACCTCGCCCCGTTCCCTAACAAACAGATTGCTGCACGGCCATTAGTGTCAGAAATGAAATACTCTTTTATTACTTTCCCTTCTCCTGCCGGCCCAAGTTTGCTTTAGTTACTTGCCTGATTGAACTCCAGAGTGGCATTTCCAAAGTTGCTGGTATTGTTCCAAATAGGTCATCCTCAGCAAAAAAATTCCCCACCGAGCTTTCCAAAAACCGCATGCCACACTGCGAGAAAAAAATGTCCCTGTCCCCATTTAACTTTCTGCTCTTGCTCCACATGACTAGAATAGAAACCGACGTGCAGGATGGAGATATGTATTTCTTGTTTGGTGCCATCTGATTTGAGGCTTTATTTGTATAAAAAAAAAAAAAAAATGTAACTGCCTGTATGCTTTCTAGTTTGAATGAAGCAAAATGCGGCTGCCTGACAGACGCACACACCAAGCTGTTCTGTTTTCTAGAGCAGAAACCGGATTTCAGGTGCTGACTCATAAGGATACATTTCTACCAGGGGAATTTCTGATCCATTTTCTTCAAGGATTTTCAGCCTTTTATTTTGGAGTGACCTTAATATTGCCCTCTTACCCATTAGGATCCATATCCCAGCATTTCTATCAGTGGCTATTTCTCAGAAGAAAGATAAAACTTGCGTTACAGATAGCTTCCCTAGCTTAATGCATATAAACTAAAGGGGAAAATATTGATTTCAGAAGACACCAGATCATTTTCCAAAGACCCCAACTTATAGCTTTCTAATAAGACATGTGCTTTCTGCTTCAATTTTTTAATTTTTTTTTCCTTTGTGCCACTTTTTCTAAGCCTTCCACTTTATTTTGCCTCTTCCACTTTCTTCCCACCTCTGCCACAGTCTGACTCTCCGTGCCCCTGCCCTGTGAGATGGTGCCTCCTGGACCCCTTCCCTTTTCCCCATCGCAGAACAGCACTTGCCCATCCCGACTTTAGTTTCCCCAGCCCAATGCAGAGCCTGATGGAAACATTTGGTTCACCAGCGCGTCCCCAGCACTGCTCCCTTTTGGTCGGGGGTGACCCCCATGGACCCCTCTGCCCAACCCCACCAGCCTGGCTCCTAATCCAGCCACAAAAACACCTCCCAGCAAAGGTGGAAGCAAGTGCACCAGTCTCACGATGTAGCAGCAGCGAACTCAGCTGATAACCTTGGGCCAAGGACAGAGCGAGCAGCCGGAAGAGGGTGCAAACCTCTGAAGCGGCTGCCATTAGCTCCACCGGGCTTCTTGCGTCAGCCGGCTGCACCCTGAGCAAGGCATGGGGGACATCAGCTCAAGCGAGCATCGCATGAATGCAGCCACCCTTCGGGCAGCTTTCCAGCCCCAGGGCTGGGGGCAAACAGCTGTGGTTTGGCACGAGGACTTGCCGCACAGACACCTTTGAGCATCAGATGGGAGCAGCGGTGGGCTGGGTTCCCACCTCTGCTTGGCCACCCACACCTCAGGGCACCCCGTTATGGGGCACCATCTCCCCAGCCCACGCACCCCAGGGCTGTCACCTGCTGGACCTGCCAGTAATTGCTCTCCTCTTCCTCCCATTAAATAAATACGCATCCTCCAGGTGTGAGGCCAAGTGGGCAAGAAAGACAGTGGTGGGAATGGAGAAGTGGGGGGGGAGACGTATCACTCACAGGGCAACGCTTGTCCTACGTGCGTAGGATCAGCTGGCCCCAAATCCTGCTTTTTGGAGGTGTTTGTGGAGGAAGGAGGCTAAGCTAAAGAAAAGAGTCAGCTGGGGGAGAAAGACAGAAATTGCAAATTAAGCTTAATTAGCAGGAGATGTTCCTTATGAATGTATTCAAGAATGCTTTTCCCTGTAGCTTTTCACAGCAGTGGAAGTGTTAGCATGTTTTTACACATGGGAGACTGATACAGGATGTTCTTCTCTAAATACAAATCTCTGCCGTTCCTTTTTAGCCACCCGATGCCAAATCCTACCTTTGTTTCCAACGGTTTGCTGAGCAGACCCTGAGTCCGCCCTGCCTGCGCGTTCCTGCCGCAGGGACACCAGAGCCTCTGGGGCCAGGGAAGCTGTTTTATCCCTGGGCAGGCTGTATCTCATCGGGATACTTAACTATTCCATTCTCATTAATGTAGGGTTGTGGCAGTGACAGTCCTAATGCATCTTTTGTCTTTCCTTCTCACTTAACCTTCGCTAATGTTTTGGAGAATTGGTAGGTTCCTTTTTTGCCTCCTTCAACAGAAATGTCACTAGCTTTATTCTACTTCCACATAACCTTTTACGTAACCTCTCTTGAATTATCACCTTCTTAGGCTCATTTTATTATAGTTCATTGCTCATATAATGGTCCTACTTGGGGCAAGGGGGTCACGTGTGCCGGAGTCCCAGTCACCTTGCCCCCCTCCCTCCTCCCTCATACCTTCTCTGTTAATCACATTGTGACTTATGGCCAAGAACATCATATAGGGATGGGTTTGAATGGATTAATTTGAAGGACTGAGGCTTAGAAAGCCAGTTAGGGGCTTAACTGCTGTCCCTAACTGTAGTGGGAGCTCTGGGGCTTTAAAGGCCATTGTACTGAGATGCCAGAGAGAAATTTTTTTCTGCTAAAGTAGAACAAATACCTGATATCTACCAAGGTGGCTTGTCACCAGGATTGCTGTCAGGAAGCCAGATCACGCACAACCTACGTTGAACCCATGCCACTCCTCCAGAGGAGCAGTCACTGGCATCTTCCCCCATCCCAGAAGGGGCAGGGAGATGCACGTGCAGCCCCCAGAAACTGCCGGGGAAAGTTCCCATAGCTCACGGCATGTGTTCAGTCTTTCAGAAGATCACCGTCCCTAGAGCTCCTGGGCTCAGCTATAGCCGGAGGCTGGAGGAGCTGCACGGCCTGGTGCCAGGGTGAGCAGGAGGCTCCACGCTTGGGCTGGTCCCGGGGATGGTGTGCAGGAGGCTGTACTCCGCAACCCCTGCCGCAAGGATATTTCTGCAGCTCTGCCTACACCAGGGGTGCCACACGAGCCGCCTGCACACGAGTGAACCCCCCTCGAAGCAGCTGTGCCCAAGCGAGAGCAGCCGACCGGCGCGACAGCAACGCGAGCTGCGCGGAGTGACTGCATGAGTCACTGGCTGTGCTAAATCAAATACAAGAGATTTGATTTTCCATTTGGGAGGATTATATAATCATCATTAATTAAGCTTCAATGAGAAAAGCAGGACTTTAACCTGACGTGAAGACTCAGTAGTCCCTTGAGAGGAGGGGCGGTGGCCCATGGGCCACTCAGAAGAGGAAGGTGGAGTTCCCTCTTTGCTTCTGTGAGAAATGCCTACCAGCTCTCAGAGCATGAGGGTTTTTCTTTCTATTTGTAAATAGGAACTCTTTACAATATTTTTATATATTTCAGGTTCTGGTCCTGTAGTCCAGATTTTAACAACAGAGATGAATATATGCAAACATCTGAGGGAGCCGAGGGCCATCACTGTACCCGTTGACCAGTAGTACCTGATAAGGGGCAGAGTCATTTCAGCATCACCAATGAATAATGCAATGGCTCCCATCCAGTTTTGCCTGAGGGCTGAGCGGGGAGGCAAGTAATAAAGATAACCCTCAAAAAAATCCACAGAAATGCTTAGGTCCCAGTCTAAAATGTCAAATTAAGTGAGAATAAATTATTTTACAAAGCCGCTTAATAGCTCACTCTGATAAGAAAAGATAAGGCGGGCTGGATTTATCCCTCCTGTGAAAATTGTTTGTACGTTTGTAAACAGAAAAAGATCTCTCATAATTATATAACCAAATATTGGCTTTGGTATCCTATTTCTGAGATGACATACTTGCTTAGAAACTGAGTCCTGCCTTTCAAAGTGTTCACCAATATAAAAAAGGACCACCAGCATCTTTAAAGTGGCAGATCTGTCCTTTCATCCAAAATGCCTGAAGTTTTCCTCTTAAAAGAGGAGATAACCATTAAGTGAAAAGAGTTCCTGATCAAGTAATATAATTAAATATTATAGTGGAATCTAAAACTGTGCATTTTTGTTCCCAATTACATAGAAACTCATGAAGTATCTGTTTACTGGATGTTGATAATAGCAGATACTCTACTGTTAGCTGATATATCTCTTAGAGATAATAACCATCAAGAAAATTATTACGCTGGGGAGAAAAAAAAATCTTTTCACTCTCAGAACAATTAATTCAATCTAAATTCCCTTTTAGAGGAAATAAACAGATTTTTACAGAAGATACATTGATCTTGAGCCTCCATAAGCATATGCAGAAACATCTGATAACAAGAACAACTCAAACTGAAATGAGTGTTTTGATCAGAACCAACAGCCGCATATTGTTATTTAATATCAATAATATTGTAGAAGCTGCAGCTAGCAATCTGCAGTGCTTACGCTGGCCTCTCTATGGCCACTTAAGAAAAAAGGTGCCGTTCCTGTCCTAAAGAATTTACTTGGGGTTCACATCAACACAGGATTTCGAGGTGAGAAACAGCAGGAAGAAAAGAGGAGAGAGTAGATCAAAGTAGACAAGTGGTGTATGGACACCGTCACTGTTACTCATCTGAAACGATTGAGTGCAGTCTGGCTTCCCACTAGCACTTGAGATTTCTTCATTATATATGTTAACTGCTGAATATTCTGTTTGTCTGTGGTCCGAATTTATTTATATGAAACAGTCTGGATTTTATTCTGGTCTGTTTGGCTCGTATTTTTTGAAATCACTGTTCAGTTTGTCCGACAGTCACTAAGGCTGGTTCTTTAAACATTAACATCTACCAACAAAGTAGGAAGGAGGGATTTCTTTCAAATGGCATAAATGAGAGGGTTGCTGTTATAGGAAGGATATGTTTTAAACATCCTAAGTTGAAATAAGATGGCCGAGCAACTGACTGCTGTACTATTATTAACTGAATAATGTGGCATCTGGGTTTTTTAAATGTGTTTTCATTCATTTCATGTGGCATGATTTATATCCCTAAGGATAAAAATCTTTTTGTCTATGGTAGTTAAGAGCTTGGATCCTTATATAGTACTTATTTTTGACATCTTGTCCTTAGTGTCCTGGTCTGTTTTTATAAAAACAAAACCAAACAGCAAAAAAACCCCAACCCTTGTATATAAGCACATCAGTTTCTTTCTATTGTCTTATATGATAGTTACAGGTAATTTAATACTTCTATTAAAGAATATTGTGTAGTTCTAGGAGCAGCAGGTCTGATAGGTAACCACAAAAACTATTAAAATTTATGCTAAGGAGCATCAGCTAACTGATATATATGAGACAACTGTTTCACCTTTCTGATGATGTATTTAGCTTTGCCACATGACCTTCTAATTCCCTACTTAGCATATTTTGTCTAGATCATTTAATTGTGAAACACACATGCCCTCATTGACCCGAGCCCGCCTGTTTATAGCCAGCTTAACATTTTCATCAGATGCCTTCTGAGAAAAGCACTCCAAAACCTGTATTTGACTTATAAATGTTAATATAATCAGGAATAGCGTGGCCAGCAGGGCTAGGGAAGTGATTGTCACACTGTACTCAGCACTGGTGAGGCCCCACCTTGAGTACTGTGGTCAATTTTGGGCACCGCGGTATAAGAAGGACATTGAGGTGCTGGAGAGGGTCCAGAGAAGGGCAGTGAAGCTGGTGAAGGGTCTTGAGAACAAGTCTTATGAGGAGTGGCTGAGGGACTTGGGGCTGTTTAGGCTGAAGAGAAGGAGGCTGAAGGGAGACCTTATCGCTCTCTACAAATATCTGAAAGGAGGTTGTAGCGAGGTGGACATTGGACTCTTCTCACAAGTTACAACCGATAGGGTAAGAGGAAATGGCATCAAGTTGCACCAGGGGAGGTTTAGGTTAGACATTAGGAAAAACTTCTACACTGAAAGGGTTATCAAAGACTGGCACAGGCTGCCCAGGGGAGTGGTTGAATCGCCATCCTTGGATGTACTTAAAAGCCATCTAGGTATGGTGCTCAGGGACATGGTTTAGAAGTGGGCCTGGTAGAGTTAGGTAACGGTTGGACTTGATGACCTTAAAGGTCTTTTCCAGCCATAACGATTCTATGATTCTATGATGAGAGCCTCAGACTTCATCCTATATTTTCCATTCCACTGTTTTCTGTGGTGCTCTCAGAAAGTTCGCTACTGAACTTTGCTACTTCAAGATGTTATGTGTTTGTTTTAAAGATATTTGGAGAATTGTAAAGTACGATTTTTCAGAAGGCATGCTTAAAAGATTATGCCAGGATATTTATTTTTTTTTTTTTAATTCACAGAACGATCTCTTTTTTTAACTACACTGTAAAAGTTATCAACAAAAAAACTTGAAATTTGCTGACCGGCTGCAAGGGCAGAACAAAACAGGCTGTGCAGACGGAGCTGTGAGAAGAACAGATACCGACAAAATAAGTCAGGCAGCAAAGTAATTCAGAAAAAAAATGTGGGATTTTTTTTTTTCTTTCAGTTATTGTAGTTGTTATTTTTCTGATCAAGATGTACATTTCAAGGTGATGCAAGCCTGCATCATCGAGGCTTGTAGTGCTTTGGGCTTTGTGAAGGGCAGCTGAGTATGGAGATGGCACAGTAGCTGTTCGAAGACTGGATGACTTTCAGCCAGGCCAGCTCTGTCTCACCTCCTTGGGCTTATTCATTCACCGTTGCTAAGTTCAACATTCCCTAATGTTGTGATGAAATCCCAATGTTAGCATATAGCTGTACTATATGATAATTATTACCCTTTAGTATTGCATTTACCTCTTGGAAATACAATCGTATTTTGTAAATGCCACATTCAGGGCTGTATGCTGCTCTCTTCTGGGAATACATCTCAAGCTCATGGCTGTTTCCATCAAAGGATGTAAAAAAGCCATCCACTCTCTTTGCTGCCACTGGGTTTCCACTGGGTATTTCTTCTGCAACCAGTGTCATTTGCAAGCCCATGGATTCCCTAACCAGGTTAACTTTGGAGGCTGAATGTGCTTATCTTACTTTCCTATCTTAGAGCACAGTCTGCAAACATTTGCTACTGAACTTGGCTATTAGAAAGAGAAATGGCCCCATTACCTTCAAATGTGACAACATATTATGTAGTAAGCTTGGAAGTAACTTTTTACAATGCCCTTAATGTGGGTTTATAGCAATACCATTAATTTTTAACAGGACTGGCTACAGAAATCGACAGACTTACAAAAATAATCCTATCAGAGAAGAACCAATAACTTTTTGCTCAGGCTTCTCCTTTTTCCTGTAGCTCCTAACTCTTTCTTCTTTTTTTCCACCTCTTGTATTAATAATCCCATAGAAGCCCTCACGTATGCACATAACCCCAGGAGCAGAACAGGAATACATATTCCTACGAAGTCCCCAGAGCAAGTGTGCTTTGCTGGTGAAAGGAGGAGAATTTTGCCCATATTTTTTATCTTAAAATCCAGTCAGCCATGCCCTCCAGACTCAGCTGAAAGAGTGGGCTCTAATCTCTGTGGACGTTCACATCTGTGTCGCCTTCTCAGATGAGGAATCTCTCTTCCCCTTTTTGGCACAATATATATTGTGCTCACAGTGGACTAAATCACAGGTGTGAATTCTCCTCAGAGTACTTATTTTTCTGTGTCATACCCTGTTACCCTCGTTATCAGCTATGTATCATTATTCGAAGGCTTTTAATAGGTTGAACTGGGTTCCAAAAGCACACGCGATAAGTTGAGACTTCTTCAATCTCTACAATTTATGCTAGTGAACTAAAGCCAAGAAGCACCCCAGAATAAAAATTGCTAGTGATCTTCTCCCTAAACAGATAAAAACCTCTTCATTTTTACAGGAATAGACATGCTCATCCTTGCTTTGTCCCACGCAGAAGAGACAAAATGTAGGAAACTTCATAAAGTTGGACATAGTGGCCTAATAGTACAGAAAGATAGTTTCACATTAGCATTGATCCCTATTAGCATTAGAATAACTAATATTGGTGAACCTTGGCTGCTAGGTGGGACCTTCTCTGCCCCCATAGAAGGTAGCTGGCTGGGCAGGACAAGAGCCGATGGGGCCAGCCCAGTTCCCACCACAGCTTTGCACACAGGGTTTTTTCACTGCTGTAGGAGCAGGATTACCATCTCTAAACAGCTCAAATTTGGATGAAGAATTTGCATTACGTCATTCTAACATGGGACTGTGGGCTAGCTTAAAGCAACACATTCTTTTGGCAACGCATCTTTATGGCAGGAGGTGCTAGCGGACCCTCAAAGTGACACAAAAGCCACGCAATCACGAAAGACACAGATAAAAAAACATACACAAAACCTGTAGCCACATCGCATCCAGTTTTTCCTTCTGCCCAGTGTTTCAGGAGACAGCAGGCCATCTGCAGGCTCAGACATGCCCAGCTCTTGAAGCCAGTGCTGTACACGGGGTCCTCTGCTCCTCTTTAAACCGAGGAGAACTTGAGCACGCTGGGGATGGTTCTCCTTAGATGCAGAAGATGCACTTCAGCAGCCGAGAATCGCAAGCAGCCTCTCGCTCGCTCGCTGAGGACTCGCTGGCTGTGGGCCCCAGTGTTTTGCCACTGATGACTTGACGAACTCTCTTCAGCTACCTCCCTTCTTGCCAAGGCTTTTTTTCACTGCCTCGTGGAAGCTGGCGCGCTAGGCACACTGCAGCATATATTTTTTTCTTGTGAGTGGTGAAAAAGAGCAATTGGATGCATAGGGTTTCTTTCCAGAAAGCTGGTTTATGCTCTGTAAGAAGGCTTGGCCTTATTTTTATCAGGATTAACCTATAACATTCATACTTGAAGTTAAGCTCTGATGTCTTTCTGCCTAACATGACGGCCTTGGATTTAAATATATGCATATCAGCTTTAAAAGCTTTTAGAGCAATTCTCTGAATAAAATTAGTATTAGTACACTTCAAGTGTGCAAAATATTCAGGGAGAACAAATCTCGTACGAGGCATGACTCTGGGTCCCTTTTTTTTCCCTGCCTAGTGCCTAACTCCACATGCAATGGCTTTGACGAGGCTGTCCCAAGGGCTTACAGAACATCCCCGGGAAAGCAGATCTGCTTCGTTGCGACTGTTCGTTTGGCAACGCCTCAGTTTTTAAAGGTAAGGGCAGACCCTGGATGCAGAACTTCTCAAAAGACTTTTAGACGGGGTGACACGCAAAGTTCATAATTTTGCTAACTGAATGAATTACAGATATCACATTTCATGCATAAAAATCCAGTGAAGAGGATTATCAGTGCAAGCCAGGACCTGCGAAAGCGGTGTCACTTCTGCCCCCTTTGCACGGGAAATGGGAACCCTCCTTGCATGAGGAATTGCAATGTCACTTTGAAATTGAGTTCTTTGTTGCTGCTTTCTGTTCCTGCGATGGGACAGTGTACAGATGGCCACGAACGCTTTCATTTGAGTCACTCGATGTCTTTGGGTGACTGCTGCTAGTTCCTCTTCCACAAGATCCTGGTAGTAAGATAGCTGTTTGTGGAAATACAGATAGACCCAACATTGTGCCTGGCACTGTGGTTCCCTAATTAACAAATGTGAGCTACTGCATCAGGTGTCCCGTCCTCAGAGGTTAAGAGATTAAAAAGTGTAATTGAGACCTAGCTGGTATGAAATCACTGCTCCCTTGGCCTGGCTCCATTACTGCTCAGGGACCTGCAGGGCACTCTTGACTGATTCATGGCCCCGGCAGGCAAGTATAGTCCCTTCTGGATAAGTGAGGACACTTCCCATAAATCTTAGCCGCAGTAATCATATTATCAGTAGAGGCTGGAGTTAAGGTTCTCTGAGAACCCTGAAAGCAAATTCCCTTGTCTTTGGGTAGCTGACATCTCAAAATAAACAGGGAAACGAGATGGGCTGCACGTTGCAATGAGCTGCCCAGTGCTGGGGGGGATGCAGCTGCTGAACAACCCAGAGAAGGTGTTAGCTGCTGAGAAACCCTGCGCAGTGATCTCTTCAGTTCACCTGGGTGACTCATTTAACCCCCGGTCTTGACGTCCTCCTCTAAAATGAAGGCAAAAATATTTATCTGACTGGTTAAGCAAGGCAGAATCAGCATTTTGGTTGCACATATCAACGTTTGCATGTTGCACCTTGAATTTTAGGGTATGTTCTTGGCATCAGCATGGATTTTGGTGTAAACTGGAGAGGGAAGGAGAGAGGAATTCAAGGTGTGTGTGAAGCCTTTTGCCAATCTGCAGCTAGCAACTTTAATCACCTTTGTGAGCATTGATACATACCAAATAAATGCTTGATGGCAGTGCACCTCAGCTTGTCCTGTGGTCCCAAGAGGGTTTCAAACATTGGTGGCCTGAAAGAGTTCTTTTCCTGAGAGTGAAAGCCATGAGAGAAGTGGCAGAGGAGATGATGAGAGGGTGTCACTTGCACAGGGAGACATGGCACCAGGGAGCAGGACAGCAGCATCAGACGCAAGCGGGCAGGTTGTCCTTAACAGTGATGATGGAGACCCTCCTGCAGGAGAGGCATGGGGGACACAGTAACTCTGGACGCCACCAAATCCTGAGTGCTGATGCTGGCAAGTCCCATCCAGGGGTCTCCAGGATGACATCTCGTTGAGCTGGAGTTGCCCGTGCAAGCCACCAGTAGGAGAGCAGAGGTTGGCAGAGGGGAGCTGTGAGTGGGTTGGGAGCTAGCTGTGGGGCACGCAGCCAGCCCCAGCTCACACATGGGTGTACACCGCGGTGTCATCCTTCCTCCCCTTCCCACCTCCGCCCAACAACTCATCTCTGCCAACTATGGAAGATGTCCTACCTCACAGGCAGCCTGTGCCCTACCTCCTGTAATTCACTCATTAATTATGATTCTCATGAGCTCCCAGGGCTGCTGTGGGTCTGAAGGGTCAGCTTCTTCACTGCGGGAGTGAAGCTTAAGGCAATACCACTGCCTTGGACCCACCTGACGGCCCCTACGCAGGTTGCCTGTCTGAAGAGGCACTTCCTCCTCCACAGCGCGTAGCATCCCCAGCTATTGAGTGGGAAGGAGAGCGTCTCCCCTTTCTCAAAGAGGACTTGGAGGGCAGACATCCAAAAGAGCCAGGCAAGGACAGTGGGTATCTTAAGTAACACAAAGAGAGCGAGGAAAGACGTGGCAAACCCAGGTGGGACCAAGCACAGGCTGGATGTTGGGAAGGGGCATTGCTCCTCGGGGATGTGGGGGGCACAGCTCTCACACCCCGGGCACTGCTTCAAAGCCATAAAAGCTTTGGCACCCCAAGGAACAGCCATGGCTCTTAAGCCCATGTGCATCACAAGTTCTTCTCCCCAACCCCTGCAAAAATGTTGGCATTGATAAATATAATAGATTGCTCTCTGGAATTACCAGAAAACATGTAGAATCCTCTATTTTCTCCTCTTATGCGCCGTGTATTTATAGCTAACAAAAGCTAGATGAAGCAGAGTGGTGAAGCCGCAACTCTTACTAAGTTGGTTTTCTTCACCATACAGGAGATGTGCATCGTGGAAGAACCTCTAGAGGAATTCACATCAAGACACAGTCTGGAGTGGAAATTTTTATTCCTGGATCACAGGTTGGTGACAAGAAAAGCACTCCTCATTGTGTTCAGTGCTTGTCTACTGCTATTTTCATAAGTGCAATTCTCTCAAATAGTGTTATGTTTCACATCTAAACAGGAGGCCAACCACCGAAATTCCTACAAAAGATGGTATTTACTATTTTAGCCTGCATTTATCGCTCTTTTAAAACAAAACTACTCTGTCTCTCAGGCCGAAATTGTGATAAGCTTGTTCGTGTTTGCTTTAAAAATACCAATGGACCAAAGTCTGTCTCATGGCAAAATCATCTAATTATTATACAGCTGTGGAAATCATTCTTTCCAAATCCTGCCATTGATACATGTGCAATTCCCACCGAATTACGGAGGGAAAGTCTGTGCTGGCCTGAGGCAACTGCTGGCAAAGGTACAAAGCAACTGCCGCAGCACGCCACGGACGAGCTCTGCGGACACCCAGAGGGAAGCGGCACAGATCTCCCCTCCTGCCCATCTAGTCCTGGCAGATGATGGCTTCCTATCACCTCGCCACATGTTTTTCCCCATGCAGGGACTGCGGGAGCCGCAGCACAGCCCCTGACCAAGGAAGAGCCAGGGAATGGGTCCCTCACAGCAGGGTCTTGTGTGAAGGTCCCCAAAAGGCTGAGTTGCTTTCCACAACCACATTTTCCCCGGAAAGATGGGGTTGTCATGGCCATGTCCTGGCAGGAAGGTGCCGTGCCCAGCCGGGCATCCCGGGCACAAGGCGGGGAAAAGTCAGGATCTGGTCCCCTGGGGTGGGCGACTGTTCACCGACGAGTGAGAGCAGATCTGGGCTTTTTACGTATCTGTGTCAACATGCAGAACTGCTGTTTCTTTCGTGGTTTATGAATTCCCTTATATTGTGCCTAACCGCAGAGCACCGCCGATTATAGGATACTTGCCTTTTGAAGTGCTGGGTACTTCTGGCTACGACTATTACCATATAGACGACCTAGAGCTGCTAGCAAGGTGCCACGAACACTGTAAGTATCGCACAGCCCGGGTTCCTGTGGAGTCACTGGGACACCTCTCCTCAGTGAAATGTAGTTTCTGTTAAAATTGGTTTGAACTTGTAAGGGGAGGTTTGAACTTGGCCTCACACCTGTATGTCTTAGCGGAGTTAGAGCAGAGTGGGGACACTGCAGCTGATCAGCATCTGGGCCAGACTTACTGAGCTCTGAAAAATACGATTTTACCTTCTGTATCCCCAGAAGCAGTCAGCGAGACTCACTGAATGGATAAAATACACCAGATTAGACCCTCACTCTATTAGTAAAGAATATACAGGAATAGTTCAAGCAATTTCAGAGGAGATCCTATTTTGTAAAATTCTGGTGGATTATTTACCCTAATGTTGTGCACTGTGTCTTTGTGATTACCTGTGATTATTTAAATACAGTCTATTAAGTTTTATTTGAAAAACTCTTTCACTAAGTAAAGAAAATAAGGCAATCGTTTTCAAATATTTGCTTACAGAACTGGCTGGCACATCTCATTTTACCACCTCTGGGTGGCCTGAAAATACCCCATCAACATTAGTTTTTATATGTTGACAATAAAATTGAGAGGGGCTAAATATATGCATGCTTGGGAATCCCTTGAAATCACTGGGAGGGAATGCAGAGATTAATTTTGTCAGTGAATCTTTAAAACCTTTAATACACGCCAGTTTACTGCACTTTGAATTCTTGTCAGTCTGGGAATTTTCTTTCAGTTTCAAATGATTTTTGTCTTTGCAAAATGTTATCTCCTATACTCACTTCATTCTGAATCCATTTGCACACAATACTCACCTTTTCAAGCATTTTTATCCTGTACTTTTCTGCTATAGAACTTAAGATGAACACTCCTAGAAATTAATCCCAGATGCCTAATTAAGCAGTATGTGATCAGCACATAAACCAGGGTAAGATCTGTGTTTAAGTTGTAGCAGACATTAATGCATTAGTGTCCAAAGTTAAGGTTAATTGTGCCATGTAGGAATGTAGCATTCCAAGTGTCAGAAAAAGTTACCTCCTGATCTTTATGATATTTGCTCTATCGTAAGACTGACAGGACCACTCGCTAGGAGGGTGCTTAGACTCCCTTGGGAATCGATGATACTTTTGTCACACTTTTCACATTTCATGTCATTTTCACATCATAAATTGTGGTACAAGCTGTGTGTATGTTCTGCTGACAGTGATGCAGTTTGGCAAGGGGAAGTCGTGCTGCTATCGGTTTCTGACCAAAGGACAGCAGTGGATCTGGCTCCAGACCCATTACTATATCACCTACCACCAGTGGAACTCCAAGCCAGAGTTCATTGTGTGCACACACATGGTGGTAAGGTATGGAAAATCCTATCAACCGGCGGGAACATAAAGGACAGTAAGATAAGGGCATCCTCGTGACTGCCAAAATTTTCTCTTAGAAAAATGATGTCTTTTATGTAACAAAAAAGAAGACTGAACTCTCTGAAGGATGTATGTTCATTATAGAAAAATGATCAGACCAAACCTTACTTTATCCTCAGTGTGATTTGTCAATCAGGAGTTCAGGGGCAGATTAACTGTTGCATTTTGCCATTTTGTGCAAAAATGGGGAATAGACAGATCCCTTAACTATTCTTACAACTAGTTAAGCTCTAACCCTTACATTGTTTTTTGAAGAGATGTGTGGAAGCTTTCCAGTGAAGTTGTAAAGTGGTTGTAGGCTGTGAACTCGACCTTTATATATACTTCTTTAATATACCTCTTGACTTCAAGAAGACAGGAACAGAGCAAAAACTGAAAATTAAGTGACTCTCAAATGTTATTCAGTAGCATCTGACTTAAGTGATATTTCAGCTGTTCATTTAACCTGTAAAATGTTACAATAATTTGCTCCTCTATTTGCTTTATTTTAGGAAATATATTTATTAATCTTATGTATAATAATATATTTTATGAAACATAACAATATAACATATGAACTATAACAATACCATGTTGATACATGCAATTATATTTTATATTCAGTTATGCAGATGTTCGGGTGGAGAGGAGACAGGAGATGGGCTTGGAAGAAGTGTCCTCAGAGGTTGTGTCCTCAGCACTAAAGGTACAAAGAGAAAAGGTATTTTTCCTGAATATAAGTAGTAATCACAACTTGTTCCTATGTTAACATCACTGAAGACTCCAGTATTGTCTTTCTGGGTGGATTCTCTCAACTTCAGAATTCATTGCTCACTGGAATAATTTTAAAGTAACTTGGACAAGCTGATGAAAGGATAAACCTGGAGATCAGTAACAGCCACAAATTATCTGGAACATGGGCAGGGGCAATATGAGGTATCTCCACCTTTCGTTGGCAAGGTACTACAGTTTAAAGATTCATTTGGACATGTTCTGGCAATCAGCCTTCTTGGCTACATCTCAGTGATCTGCTGAGGGAAGAAAGAAAAGCTCCTCCTCAGCACACGGCCGAGTGCCTCACAGAGGTTGCAGTTGCTGTCACATCCAACTGAACGCAAAAGAAAGATTCAGAAAAACATCTGAAGGCACAAAATGACTACGGCAGCAGCTTGCTACGTATTTCCAACTCAGTGATAGCTCTTTGTGAAATGCATTAGCTAGATGCTGTTTGGAAGGGACATTGACACCTGTGATGGTCTTCTGCTGGCCTACCTGGGATTAGTTCTGCTCAAGTCACTTTAGGCCAGCCAAAGAACTGGGTGTGCAACCATTACTAGATGTATTTCGAAATGTTTTCACACTGACAGGTGCAATAGCTATTCCCTTTTTTTGGTTTGTTTTAGGACAGTGGCGCCAGCTTGGATCCTGAACAGCACTTTAATGCACTTGATATTGGTGCCTCAATCCTCAGCACTAGTCGGACACCCTCAGTATCATCCAGGAGCTCACCAAAATCTTCCCACACGCCCAAGTCAGACCCAGCATGTGAGTGGCATTCCTGTGTTACTGCATTATTTTTAATTTAGCCAAGTTACAGAATGTGTGCCTATATACCACAGCTGCTAATTTAAAAGTTATTTATGAGGTATTGATGTTTGCCGCTGTG
Source organism: Charadrius vociferus (assembly GCF_000708025.1). Taxonomy (NCBI): domain Eukaryota; kingdom Metazoa; phylum Chordata; class Aves; order Charadriiformes; family Charadriidae; genus Charadrius; species Charadrius vociferus. Next base: position 3,786,120 of record NW_009647874.1, on the reverse strand, counting down.
TTTGCCACTGACGATGAAGTGCATAATCTGAAACGGTAACGTACAAGATGGAAGGTTCTAGTGCAACCATCCATACAGTGGAAAATGAGTAGTGGGATTAGCCACGAGTCCTGCTTTTTCAATCTGTTATGAAAATAAGGACTTCTGTCTTCAGATTTGAGGGTATCGGTATGAGCAATATGAGGCCCCTCTAGACTTACATGAGTAATTACAGCCTGTGGGTGATTCTCTTCTGGCCAAGATTCAGGATGTTCCAGCCAAGACTTGGGCACACCTTATACACTCCTTCCGCTCCCTGTTCTGGAACAAAAGCCAATGAGCTAACCTAAATTTATAGTTATACGGCCCATATGAAGGGAGTTCCAGCTGTTTTAGAACAGCTCTTGGGTTCTTCTGCCCCGTTCACTGGAGCACAGAATCATAATCTGTCTCATTTACTTTTATCTTTGCCCAGGCCCTCCTTATCAATTTAATTTTATTGCCATTGAAGTCAATAAGAACCTTGACTCCTACTGGAATTTAGCCAGGCCATAATCATTTCTATCCAGATCTCACTGTAATTCCCACTACAAACGGGCGTGATTTCCAGCGTGTGAGAACTCACCAGTACTTTTCTTGCAGCTACGCCAACAAAGCTGATTGCAGAGTCTAACACACCCTTGCCAAGAACACCAAGCACGCAGCAGGATTTATCCGTGCATAGACTCAGTCAACCTGCTGCTCTTCAGGTAACTTCACAGAGTCATCAAAATAGGCCAACGGTATAAAGCATGTGCCACATATGCAACTTAGCAATTAAACACGACTTACCCAGAAGCCCTGGCATTAGAAGAAACCTAATATTTAAAAGAGCCAAACTTCTAAATAAAGTTTAGTTTAGTTTAGTTTAGTTTAGTTTAGTTTTGGTTTGGTTTGGTTTGGTTTGGTTTTAACCCAGGTTTCTTTGCCTTCGCAGCCTTCATGTGAGCTTCTCCCACAGCAGTTGCTGCCTCAAGCAACTCTGCAGAATCAGCCTGCACCTCTGGCACAGGTTAGTTGGGAATTTGGAAGTGGAATAGGTCACTTGCCTATATCTCCTGACATTTTCTCCTTTTGAGGCTTTTCGGGCTCCTTAGTAGCTAAAATCCCCAAATCCACCAGCTCTCAAATACTTAAAATATAGTGGGAAAGTAATCTGAATTGTACACACATGTGTTTAAACATATATCTGCATACAGGCATTCCAAGCAGAAATCCAGGTACATGTAGGTTCAGATGCACACTCTCATCTATTTCGCAGGAGGACAAAAAAGAGATGGGAAAAGAGTTTTCAACTTTGCTTCTACAGAATCAGATCCCGTCAAAGTCAAGGTCACAATGAGAATTAAACCCAAAAAACTAACAAAGACAGACACCCAGTCCTCCTAAAAACACCTGTTTGGCTGTTCTGATGCAGAAAAGGACATGCAAGTTCAACAAAACCCATTTTGTGAGTGTGCCAGTAGAAGAGAGGATGCCACTAGAGACAAATTCCTCCAGTGAAATCTTTTAACCCATATCTCAAAAGTGGGTGATGGCCCAAAAAGCCACCTCTGTGTTTCATTCGCAGTGGATTTTGAAGGACCAAATTTGAGTACCATGTTCCCATCACATTGTTTCTCTCCTGTGGTCATGCTGTGGTGATACACCCCATCATTGTCTGAATTTAGAAATGACAGAGTAGTCCTGGACCTAGGTTGCTTCTACCATCGGTGCCCTGTACTTGCTCACAAGATCTCTGAGTTTCTTCCTGTGGCGTATAAAACATAGAAAGTCCTGAGGAACCCTGCTTTAAAATAACAAATTCTCATTTATCTTCTATGTTTAATATTCTTTTCACGACTCCACACCAGCATGCAGCGAACAAACAGCATATCAATTATCTGTTCTGAGCATTCATTTTCTTTTACAGATATTTCTCTCCGTTATTCATTAATGCACTTCCAAACATCAATTAGTTTATTTATTATAAACCCACGCATGTTTTGTTTGACTTTTTTCTACCTCCCTTTCTTCTCCATCAAAGCTCTTTGTGAAGAGATGCTTTCCAGTCATTTACCAAGAGCCTGACTGCCTTATCCCTTCCCAGTAAGACGCTCTTACTGGCATGCCAGCTCCATTTCTGCTCCACCAAATCAGGGTGCCATCCAGTCGCACAGCCACTGGTCCAGCCTTTTTGGGCTGGCTAAATCTCGGTGAAAGGAAGAGGGCTGACTCGAGTCTGCCTACACAGCCAGCCCTCTTCTTGACCAGCAGCAAAGTCGCAGCAATGCTCCTGGCGAAGCTCAAGAAGGAGCTTCCCTCGACGTGGCGGTGGGAAATAGCACCAGGACATTGCAGCTCAGGTTGCGGAGGCTCACATCCCATAGTGGTACTCCTGGGAAAAGTAGCAAGCCTCCACAGACGTGGGTGAAAATTATGAGGATGAAAATTATGAAACTAGGATGAAAATTATGAAACCATTCTGTACTTCCCACCGTAAAATAATAAACTTGTCAGCCTGCAGCGAGACAATCCATGATTTAAAAGATGAGGTGCCTGCAGCAAGCGCCGAAACCCAGGTGCGCGTGCTTCCCACCACCAACATTTCCTCGGTTTCCCAGTTGATCGTTTCACAGGCAGTTTAGGGGCAGAACACAGGCGCATGGCTTTTAGCCATAGAGTGGCCAGGCGCCCCGCTGCCAGCCCCGGAGGAGGAGGAGCTGCGCAGGTCGCTCCCCGCTGCCCTTCTGCCGCTGGCCCTCAGCTGAAGGTGACCCATGGCAGAGGCTGAAAGCCAGAGTGCCGAGCTTGGCCACGCAGGGCCCTGGTGCTCTGATGGCCGTCCTTGAAGCTAACATTCCACTACGGGGCAGCAAGCGGCGAGGGGAAGGACATTTTAAGCATCCACAACCACATCTGCAGCGAGCAGCCAGCTCCTGCCTCAGGCGCCATCTGCTTGAACTTTGATTAGTTTTATCCCGAGCAAAGGCTGCGATGGTTTTGTCTCCGCCAAAATGTGGTTTTAGCTTCTGCCTTGCTTGACTGAATGAATAGACAGTGCAGTACTAGATGCTGCCTGAATGTAAATGGTTTACTTTAAACCGAGTGCTCCCTATTAGAATATTTGTTTGTTTGCCTTCTTCATTGTCATAAATTAAAATCCCCTACAACACAGCGGATGTTGATGACTGAATAATAATTAGCGCTAATAATCCGTTTGGGATTGCGCAGGTGTTATTCAGAAGACAGAAAGAAGGAACAAGTCGTTCGGTGAGCTGCAAAACTAATGAAATTCGGTTTCCCAGGGGCTGCACCTTGCGAGGCTGGTGCACCAACCCAGCCTTTCCCGCAGGAGGAAGGGGCGAGTGGATCCCTCTCTCCTTTGCTCAGCTACAGCTTTCATGAAATTACAGCAACCTGGTGTTTCTGAGACCCTCGCGTCTCTAGCATTGGCCAGAAGGATGGAAAGTGGGAAGGTAGGCAGAAATGAAATGTTCAAAGGAAACGAAGCTAAAAAATAAATAGGGTCCCTTTTCTTTACCCAGCTACCTATTGTCATGAAACGTGTAGGAAGAGAATGTCTTTGAGCTGTCCATCTTTTTTGTTCGTCACATCAGAAACTGGGGACCATCCCCACAGACAGAGGGGCCATAGGTGCCCTCCCCTGGCTGCAGCCCCCCATCACCCAGAGAGAGGGAGTAACCCTGTCACCCTGGGGTGGCACCCGGGGGAGAGAAACGTCCCTCCTCAGGCAGGTCCAGCTGGCCTCTTTCAGATGTCCATGCTGGCAGGGAGGAGCCACAGCCCAGAAGTGCCGGTCCCTCCCCCGGGGCTGTACAGCCTGTCTGGACCACCAGCACCTATGCATCAAGCCCATCCCTACCCAAACACCTGCCAACATGATCCCAAAAGCATCCCGCTTTTTTTTAATTTTTTGAGAAACCTGTCTAAAATTATTGCTGTGGGATTTTTGTCTGCATTAACCAACCTTGATTAAACTGGTGATCTTCTGCAATTATAGAGATTTCATAGGTTTAGTCTTCCATGTTTGACTGTACCTGGAAAGCTGGCACAAGTATGACATGTACTTCTCTGAGAATCCTACAGAAATTTGTAAATAACTGAGTGAGATGAAGAGCAATTTCATCTGAGTTAAAGCTGTGCGGTGTTTTCTGCGGAACATTTTGAGTTAAGCTCTTTTAATTTATTATTTCTTCCTTAATTAGTAAAGCAGTCAATGATCTTGAGATAAGTACTCTGTGGTGCAGGTCAATTGCTGTTAGTGTCTGATTGTACAAACACAATAGAAGTTTTGTAATCACAGGGGTCACTGCTGGAGTTATCAACAAATTTGGGGGTTAGAGTGGGAAAGGGAAAAACAAAAGAGAAAATTCCTTGTCTTCTTCCATAACAGCTTTCACTCCAGTAGACCAGCTAATTGTTGCTGTTAAGTGTATTAATACAAAAAGCACACGAAAAAAAGAACAAAAAGACAATACTAGATGAATATGCTGAATATAAGAAGGTGCTGAAAAAAAATTAAGGAATAATAACTTAAAATCAACAGCAATATATTTTTGCATGCAACTTTACAAAGCAAATTCGAATTCAAAACTAAGGTCTGGAAATGGATTTTGTTTCTTATTGAAGTATAAAATGATTATAAAATAATCTGTTATAAAATTCCTTACATTTATTAATTGAAGAAAATCATGTTCCTTTCCCAAAGTGTCTTCAAGGAGTTTGCAAGTTAATGAAAAGTCTGCCATCAGCAAGCCAGGCAGTTAAAATGAAGCTTTTGGCTAAAATAGTTTTTTTAATTCCTTTCTGACAAGGACCCTTTTAAAGACTTGAGTAGTCCTCACTAATGGAGTTCACATAGAGAGAATTAGGTTGCAAGACTCGGCTTTTTAAAAAATCCTGTACAGATCCAGGTTGAAGCAGGACTTAGCTGCATCTCCTCTGAGCAAGCTGTAGCGTTGTTTCACTCGTAAAATGAGGGTACCTGGGACTCTTCGGAAACACGGAGTCGGGCTACAACCAGCAACACCGGACACCCCTTGGCGTCACTTCTCCTTGTTGCCAAACGTCAGAGGTTTCCACTCGTCCATTCCTCAGGTTAATCCTTTATAAAAGGAATAGAAAAAGGGAGAGACCTTGCTCTGACTTCTCGTCTTTAACACCAATTAAAAGTAACACGAACTTCTGGTTGGGAGGCTTGACGCCATTTTTCTGCTCTGGGAGAGGACCAGGTTGCAGATGAGAGCGCTGCTGTTTGAAGGCAAAAGCACTGTGGATCTTGGCGCTGGAAGCCAAGCGCTCACATTATCTCCTCGGGTAGATGGCGCAAGCTGCGAGCACTCGCCGATACCTCTGCTACCAAAGTGGGTTCTGAGGACCTCTGCCAGCAGCAACTGCACGGGCCATCTTAGCAGCCCTTCTTCCCCCTTAAGCAGGGCTGGCCATGAAACTCCCCTCCGCTTTGCCACCACTCTTTGAGCGGTGACCTCCCAGATTGTGCAGGAAAGCCGCCCTCCACCTGGTAAATAGAAATAAACCCTCTGAAGTTCTTGTCCTCTCTCACTTAAAGGCCATTTACTTGGAGATTTCAGCTTTTCTGGAGGGAACGTGAAGGTATTTCATATACTTAGCTGGTTTAAGGCAAAGCAGTTAGCTGATACAAATCTGACCTGTCACATTTAGATTTTTCTAAGTAGCTAGAAATTTCTTTTAACTGTACAGTGTCGCTAGCACCAGAGGTCTCCTTAATTCCCTTCTTGTTACCGTTTGTGTTTTCCTATTGAGAAGCCAAGTGCACCTCCATGGAGCAGGAAGGCTCCGGCAGCGTGCATCAGTTCACTCACTAGCACAGAGACACTGGAACAACCGTGGGAACAGGGCACCATTTTCAAGTCACAGCAAAATTATTATTTTTCTTTTGCCTGGACACTCACAGCACCACATGTTTTCAGAGAGGTCTCGGAAGCCTTGATAACAGAAAAGCTTACAGATTTTTTGAAATGTTTTTTCTTTCCAAAGACTGTTTTTTATTTTTGGAATATGAGCTCATGCAAAGCAACTATTCCAAAGCCTATTAAAGTAATAATTAACTTTGGTGGACTTTGAATCATACCCCAAAATGCCAAATAAAACCAGGAATTTATTGACTTGTTAGTACCCTCCACACTTACTAATGATTCCACTTTGTGCCAGGTATTGCTGCTACTGGAGGCTGCGCTTTCTTCTTGACCCTGATTAGTGATCTCTATTTTAGATTATTATTATTTAGAATAGCCTTTCTCCCACTGAGCTGAGCTACTCATTTTACATCATGCACAAAAATAACTTAATGAGTATTTCTTGTAGCTTGAATACTACTCAGCTGTAGAAATATGGAAAATGTTTACTGTGGTCAGCTGTCGCGTGATGCTATATTAAGTCATCACCAGAATAAACCATTGCAGCATTGCTATTTCTGTGAGGAAAAAGGAAAGCATTAGTAAAACACATCTGGAATATACAGTTATGCCACACTAAGGGCTCCCAGCTACATGCTAATAAAAATAATGCACTCATTTGCCATTCAGTTAAGATGCTCTTGATATTGTAAAGTAGCATACTTCCCAAAACACTCCTTCTGATAATTCCCTAACAGAACAGGGTCAGTTGTAAGCAGATCACTCTAACTGAGGCAATTTAATATATGTGCGTAAAACTGCAAATAGACAAGATTTATCTCTGCATAGATGTTAGTATATTACAAACACATCTTTTATTCCTTTGGCTGTGCTTTACAATCAAGAAACCAATAACTTCTTACAGAACAATGTTCTATCGAGGCCTGTTTGTATCATAAGGGTTGATTTTTCCCTCTTTTTTTCAGTTCTCAGCACAGTTCAGCATGTTCCAGACCATCAAGGACCAGCTGGAGCAGCGGACCCGGATCCTGCAGGCCAACATCCGCTGGCAGCAGGAGGAGCTCCAGAAGATACAGGAGCAGCTCTGCCTGGTCCAGGACTCCAGCGTACAGGTGCGTTACTGCTGGGAGGGGCAGAGCGAAGCATCCTCTCTCGTGTGGCCGTTGATGGGGTTGGCGACTTAAAATTAGATCCAGGGTCCAGGAAACCTGGACATGTGGAAACCTGGACATGTGGAAACCAGCTCATCTGAATGAGGATGTTGCCCTCTGAAAGCTTCTTGAGTAACCTACATCAAAAAATATTTAAGAGCTCTCTGGAAGAAAAGAAGGAAGAAATATCTCAACCTTAGTAGGAGGAGAAGAATTCAGGTCATTTACGGTAGCGTTTTAATACTTTATCTACTGAGTCTTCAGGCTGAGCAGCTGTAATAGAAAAGTGTTCAAGTTCAGACTCGGCAATGAATATGTCTCTCCAGTTCATTAGCTTCTATCCAGTCACTGCTTGCTTCATGTTGGCATCACTAGTGCTCAGTATGTCGTCTGTCCAGCTCTTCCTTAGCCAACAGCCCTCCTTCAGGCAGTGCTCATCTCTTCCATTTGCTCCCTGTTTTCCTGACCCTATCCCAGCCCAGACACAGAGCACAAGACATTAATTTCCTTGTCACGTCAAAAAAACCCAAATCTCTGCTGATGTTCATTTGTTCATACCTGGGAGGTGTCTGAATTTGTTCTTCCCTGGACCAGCTTAAGCCTTGAGGGTGAAGCTGACTGAGCCTGCTCTTATGCCTTTGATACCTCCTACACAGAGCTAGAATTCACCAAGTACAGTGTCTGGTTTAATTCACCAAGTACAGTATCTGCTTTGTACTACCGCTTATGTCTACCACACCGCAGAAATAATAGCAAGTGCAGTTCAGTACGTTGCAGGTTTCACTTAACGACAAATGGACAACTCATCCAGTTTTATGGATTTTTTTCTGAATGCAGGGTGATAACTGCATAATTCGTCATAATTTAACTATAAATGCCAGGTTAAACGACCCTTGCTAGAAATGTTGCATTGGGGACCCACTGTGAATATTGTACCAACAAGATTTTTTTCGAGGACAAGCTCTGTCACAGAAACAAATGTCTCAAAGAACTTTTTAAGCACAGGATAAAAACCTGGGACATGCTGAAGCCAGTGGGAATTTTGCTCCTGACTTCCACAGAAATGGACTCTCACCCATCATTAGCATGTGTGAAATAGTTTCACATATTAAAACAAATTGGGGTTGTATGTTTAGGCAATTAAGGGATCAGCGAAGACAAATTAGAAACTTTGGCACCTAAGTTGCTGCACGTGCACTGCTATAAGGCAGCACAGCAATGGTGGGTCCCAAAAACCAGGACTCTGTTCCTGGTGCCATATAAGCATATAGGTAGACCAGATTTAACTTCAGTCTATTTCTTCTATTGGTTCCGCCCTGACTTTGATTAATGGGAAGGGAAAGTCTCTCTGCAATTAACTGGCCTTCAGTTCAGAATCATGTCATATGTCTGAAAGCTATTATTGTTATTATGAATATCAAGAGACGTGATATTCTCACTTCCTCTCTTTTTAATTGGGTGAAAACCATTACTCTCTCCCGGTGAAGTCTTCAATAGTCACATACACTCATCCTTTTTTTTTTTTTTTTTTTTGCATAATTCAGGCAAAAATAGAAGATCAGAGCACATTCTTATATGCAGGGAACGGATTTTATTTTTACATAGCTGTCTCCCATATGCGCAAGGGTACATTTAATAACCCAAAGACCACGGGACAGATTCTCAGATACGCTCACAGGGAGCTCAAGCAGAGACAAGAGGAGGCCCAGTGGGTAAAGGATGGGTAGTTCTGTACTGCCGACCTCATACCAATTTGTTATACCATTTGAATGATCCTCTCCCCCATGAAGACTGTACCAGGTTGGACCATGTATTTTCAGACTCTGGTGTCAGTACTGACCACTTCCCAGCCTTCTGCAGATGCAGAACAGAGAGCAGCTTGGAAATGCAGGGGCTGCATATCTGCCTGAAGGGGCAATGCTGGATGGGGAGGGTCATCCTCTGTAGTTCGAGTGCCTTTTAGTCTCCTCAGAGCGATCAAACAAGGCGATGAAATGCGAGGGGTCACACTGACTCATGGCCAGGGTCTTTTCCTTCTCCCACTTTCTCTAGATTTAAAGAAAAAAAAAAAACAAAAAAAAAACCAACTACCCACAACGGAATTATGGTGCTGTTGCAGGGATAGAGTAAGGCCAGGAATTAGCTTTGTCTTATTTGCCTAGGGGCAACTTAAAAGAAAACCTCACACTTTTGCATGCAGCACTTTTGTGGCTCACAAGCAGCTCGGAGTAAACTGTTAAATCAGAAATCCAACCACGTGCTCTACCGCACAGATTTCATCACTCAGGGAGCTGGATGTCTGCAGACATTCATTGAGCTGTGTCTATTATGAGAGCTACAAAGCATAGCAGCAAACAGGCGAGCATTACTATCAAGCACATTTCTGGTCTCTTTAATATTCTGCGTAGAAGAGCTGTAAGCATGGGGGAGTGCCGTAGGCTGTCTGAAAAGGGGGAAGTGTTCTCCGATGTTCCCTCGTTAGCGGATTTATTAGCATATCTTCCCCACTGGTTCACTCCCTTCCACACAGAAGTGTACAGGTAGCTCTGTGGAGAATTAAGCTTAATTTCCATTTCCTTCAGAGATCTTCAAAACTGCAGTACGGCAGTCCACCAAGAAACGCTTTCCCAACCGGACAGATGTTGAGCACGGCAGTCTGCATTAGAAACTATTTCCAAGAGCCTTGTGCAATGAAAGATGAAACTAGCAGCAGGGTTGTGGTCCCTGAACAAAACTGTTCAAAACCCCATTAAATCCCTGTTACTGCTTTTCCTGACAAACTAAAGTATGAAGGACAGAAGCAGCAAGAGTAACCTCAGAAGTCTGAAGGATGCTGTATCTGCTCCAGATTTGAACAGTCCGGTTAATGAATTGCGGATGGGGAGGAAGGCAGAAGGGCTGAGTCTGACCAGCCTGCAAGAACTATAAAACGAGACTATCCACAGCCACCCATCATTTGCAAACCCAGGCTCCCTTCGAAGACAGTGAATCTCAGCTTTCCAGTTCTGTGCTTCTCATCTTCCCTTATTTTACATAAAGAAAGAGTCTTGATGTCTGTAATGATGAGCCCGAAGGCGATAATCCCCTGATTATCCAAAGGACAGGTAGAGTAAAAGAGCCGTTTTCCTCAGACGTCTTGCCAATTGATTCATCCATTAGCTGTAGGGACCATCTACCTCGGAATGAGGGGGCAGCAGTGTCAGAGGGTCCCTCCCCTCCCTAGCTGCTTTGCTGGGTATGTTAACAAGCTGGCCAATTAAAAAATATTTGTAAGATGCTTCACTGACCTCGCAGTCCGCAAAATCAGCCACAAGACACGTCATTAGCAGCAGTGCAGTTAGGAGGATGCTAATTTATCTACTTGGATTTGCTCAGACTGGGAAAGATTTCGTTCTTTATCAGGGGGTTTCTGTTGTTATTTAAAGCTGCCATATTTCAATGTTTCAGGGGAATTCAGGCAGGACTATCACAAAAGAGGCACATCATGAAAAAACACCGTTAAGTTTTGTACAAATGAAGCATGTTCTTGCTTTTAGGCTTAACTAGCAGGTAGAGATTCCACGTTTCGATCCTCTCTCAGGTTAACTCTTGTTTTGATGAGGCATCTTGAGTCTTCCAGTTCTGCAGGGACACGGGTTAAATGGCACCATCGCTTCCTGCCCTGAACTTGTTTTTTCCATGACATTTACATTCAGACAGTAATAATGCTGCTTTGGCCATAATAATGCAACAGAGGGTCCCCGGGTATGAAACACTCAGAGCCCTCTCAGGGTACGAACACATGAACAAAATTGGTTTACTGGGATAAACTTGGTTGTAAATTTATAACGTATTAGCTGCCAACCATTAACCGTGCACATTCCTACCCAGTGGCACACTCTGGTAATTGCAAAGTAGGTTACTCTGCTTTCTTTCAAGGATAAGCTCCTCGGTCTTCATCTGGAAGGGAGGCATGCACACAGGCAGGTCTCTGCAAAGTAAGTAGTTCGCTGCAAGTTCACACCCTGCCTGATATTCGCATCGATAGATGTTGACTTTGCATTGGATGAGCTTAGTAGTTCTCCAGCGCTGTGCACCACGTACAGGGAGGACATTTAAGATAATCCTCCTAAAGGTCTTAATTTGCAGTGATCTGACCAGTACCAGTGGGCTCACGCTCCCCATCCCATTTTTGAAACACACCACTTGCTTTACCTGTTCTGAATTTTATATCAAATGGTTTATATCAAATTTTATATGAATGACAACTAGTTTCATTGCTAGAGCTAATCAGGTGAGTTCATCTACTAATCATGTCCAAAGCTTAGCTTCTATATACAGAAAATAAACAAGAAAATGAATTTTCATTATTTCTGGCTTTGATTTATTCATAATAAGACCTATTTACTTGGCAGAAGTTATGAGACCATCTGTCTTTCTGATATGTAATGGCTCCAAACTCAGTGAGCAGTGCTTTTAAAAGAAAACACTCGGAGCTAGTTTCAGACCTGCTGCGAGCAGCCCCAACTCTGTTACTTGACCCATTTATTTCTATCGCACATTTTTGAGACGTGGTTGGCCTACAGCACCTGGAACAAGCCGTTGCTTTAGGTCCATTAACGTTTTCCTTAATTGCCCCTCTCTCCCAGCTGATTAATATAAGCTTTGTCTGTACCTTTTTTCTGAGTAAAATCTTGGCACAGAGAAATTCATTAAAAATTTATCATATTTAAATACTGTGTTTTAAAAGATAGATAAATAAGTACAAATATGACAGATCAACCCATACTTAAGCAAAGAAAAGCAATGCATTATGCCAGTCCTTTGGAGAAAGGTATGGGTTTTTTCCAAGAGAAATTAGAGGGGACATGATAGTTTAGGGAATTGTTAATATAGCAATAAGCTGCAGAAAGGTGTACTAATTACTGGGCGTACCTCAGACGTACTGCTATGCGTGAGACTGATGGATGAATAATGAGGAGAATAATTGTGATTCTGATTTCATTTAAACCTTAAGTAGCTCCACTTAAATTAATGGAGTTCCACACGTGTAGCAGTGGTGTGGAATCAGAATCAGATTCAAAACTGCTTTCGACTACCTGGGATGTGTACCTCCATACAGTTCTCCATGGCAAGAGGCTAGCTTCAAAGTACTGCAATGATAGCTTGTAGCATTAATAATTCATAGTTTTAAAAGGTGCCTTTTTCCTTTATACGGCTATAATAAAAGAAATAGACCCTAGAAAAGCAAAAAATTCCCAAGCCCTGCAACATTTAAGAAGAAAGCCTCATCTTGCAATGCAGGCATGGAGAGTATATCATTTGCAGAAACTCTAACAGAGGAGCTGCTACCTCTTTTGCACAAGTCAAATGCATGGCACAGTTAGGAAGAACACCAGGTGACAGTTACCTGATGGGAAATCAGATAAATGACAGCGACTGTCTGTTTACACATCTTCTCAATGATAAGGACACGGCCATTCAACACAGACAGCTCTCGCCTGACTGTGGCCTCATTAAAAACATTTGACAACCCAACTGTATGTAAGGTGTTGAATTTCCAGAGACAAATTCAAAAGCAGCCCTGTCTGAAAGGCAGGCAGATTTTGTTGAAAGAAGAAATGAAAGGACGAAAAGACATGGAGTTACTCTCTCCTCTCTGGTCAGGGTGCCCCAGAACATGGTGAATATACAGGAAACTGCTCTTACAAGTGCTGAGCCTGCCCCATGGAGAGAGGACTTGTACCTTCAGGACACATTTCACGAGTAATGAATGCACTTACAGAACAAGAAATGAGGAAACTGGAGACAGCAGAACTGTTAATGTAGGAAAGATAGGTGATTTCCAGCTAACAGTAAATGCATAGTGAATCCAGAAATGTGGTAACTTTATTTTAGAATATATCTTTGGATTTAATTCTGCCACTTTCCTTATTCAAGGCAGCTGGGCTACGTAAATAAACCCTCTCCCTTTCTTTTCCAGATGTTCCTACAGCAGCCAACGGTGTCCCTGAGCTTTAGCAATACTCAGCAGCCAGAGCCACAACAGCTACAGCAGAGGTCAGGGGCCATTTCGCAGCAGCAGCTTGTCCCCAGTCCTCAAATTCAAGGGCAAATTGCATCTTCGCAAACAGCGAACCAGCAAGCACTGAGAGAAGCAAGCGTCATATCGAGCCAGGTAATCATTTCCTTGAATAGAGAAGCATTTATATGGCAAGATGATGCTGTTATTAAACAAGCAAGTAAAAACACGTCGGTCCTCTAAGTGTGCTTTTGCCTTTCCTTCCCTCTTCTCGTCTATAAGGGCAGCCCATATAAAGGGTCTCCCTACAGCATTTACTCTACTTTAAATCCCTTTTTTAAGACCTCAGCCAGGAGGATTGCTCGAGCAGCTGTCTTAGCTTGAAAGCTGAGCAGAGGGAAGCATGCAAAAGGTGTGGATGACTTATTTTTCTTTAGCTGACTGTGAAAGAAACCTGACTGACCACACTGGAAACTAGCAATAGCGGTGTCAGCAGTGCGACTTCTCAAAGTAAGCTTTACCCCCGCTCGCTCCTTGAATCCAGCCAGACGCCACTGACACAGCAAAGCCTGCTGTCTGCTGTGGTGGCACACAGCTGGAATACATGGAGATTTGCGTGAGACCCCCAGGTTGTGAGCGTAACAGGTTCCTGCACAGGGAAATAAAGTTCAGCCTCAGTTAGAAGTAACTGAGACCTGTGAAAGCTAGTAGGTTTGGCACAGGATTATTTTTTTTTCCTTATTGATGGGTTCTCGGCATTTCCAGTTTTTGCTCTTCCACCCACCTGTTGTACATCTCTTTACAGAAAACTTAGCTCCTGTTTCTGTTACCTGAGTGCGCAGCAAATACAGCTGTACCATTATCTTTACACCCCTCGGCTCTAGCTTTTAACCTCCTACATACCTGTATTATAATGACTCTTTTAAAATAAGAAGTGTATCCGTATTATAAGTAGAAAAAGAAAAAAACTTTTTTTTTTTTCTTGAATAAGGTTTACTTCCATCACTGGGCTTTTTCAGCAGTGCTAATCACACCTAACTTTGCTCGTGTCTCCACGGGGTGGCTGTTCGTCTCCTTGACCGCTTGCCAGGAGGACCGGGGCGGCTTTGCTTTCACAGCGCCCTGGTCCCACGGGTTTCTCGAGCGGGTGACACAAAGCGTGGGGCGGCCGCGGGTACCGTACCGGCGGCAGGCTACGGGAACGCTATCGTTTCTTCTACCCGACAGGAGC
>NW_009647874.1:3764317-3771499 GCF_000708025.1 Charadrius vociferus | reverse complement strand
CCCCCCCCCCGGCCGCCCCGGGTGGGCGGTGGGGGAGGGCCGAGGAGCTCGGCATCCAACTAGACGTGTCAACCAAAAAAAAAAAAAAATAATAATACTACTCGGCGAGCTCAAAGACAAGCCGTTCCCCCCAGGAGGAGCAAAAGAGATTTCACCCTCCCGAAATCATCCTCGCGTCCGGCCTCCCCAGCGAGGCACCCGCATCACCAGAAAGGGCATGTGCTGCCCCAAATGTCCACCCCAAACCTCCTGCCACGGCCGGGAGCGGAGGTTAGATCTCCTAGCGCTCAGCCCTGTGCCGTGCCTACCAAAGCGTCCTGCCTCTGTTTTCAAAATGTGGGGTTGGTGTGGTCCTTCTGTTACAGCAGCGTCGCTTTTTCTTTTTTCCCCTGTGCCAGGCTGCTGCTCAGCCAGCCCATCCAGCCCATGATGCCCGGGTCCTGTAACGCAAGACACCCTTCAGACCTCAGCATGGCGGGATCCCAGGCTAAGTATGTGACTCGTCAAAAATAAAATATCAAGGTTGCTTTTGAGGGGAAATAGCCTTCTTTAGTAAGATGGCGAGGGAGTTAAGAATATTGGGAACGTGTTGTTGCGCTGAGCCTGCCTCCCAGTGCCGGGGTCAGCCGTACGCTGCCTGCCCATGTCAGGCAGGATGCCAGAGAGAAGCACAGCGTGCCAGAGGTGTTTTAACAAGCCGAGGCGGAGGCGGGGGGAATTTTTCTCCCTCTCCTTCAGCCCTGGAACTTCTGACCCACCAAGGTAAATGTGAAAGAGAAAGTCAAGCACTGGCCCGGTTGAAATCACCGGCGCCAAGACAGCCCCTCATGCTGTCTGGGCAGTGAGACACTGGTGTGACACCGGTGGAGCTGTGCCTCATCCACCCATGTCAAAACTGACAGAACCAACAGGCCCCGCGCCAAAGCTGCTGAGCGAACCACCTCAGTTGCCTCCTCAAAACTCGGATGAAGGCAGCAGAAAACACCAGTCAGAAAATGTCTTCCTTTTTTTTTATTCCTTAGCTGTTTTTTGTCACTCTACTTAATTGTGAACTGCTAAGATAATAAGGCAGCTGTTTGCACATTATTACTTTAAAAGTAATTCTGTATGTCACCTCAGAAATGTGGGTATTCTGTACTTCCTTTTTTTAAACATCACTATTGTTGTTTAAGATTATCTTGAGTTAAACTTTTCAACATTAAATATAAAGCATTTTAGATCTGCTTTTAAGCATCCAAATAAAAGAGACCCAATTTGCAACGATACATCTCCCAGTTCGTGTAGACTTCCTGACTCACAGGGCCCTTTTTTCGGAGTTCCCATCCCAGTATATGTACCCAAACCCTAGCATTTCTGACTAACCCCTAATGTTGAACAGCTGCTGAGCGAACACACGCCACACTATGATCTCATCACCCGTTACAGGATAAACAGAATTAGGCTGGGTTGGCAATAGCTCCACTGTGGTTTTGCCCACAGCCTTCCACAAAACAACACATATTTAAGTTTTGCGATGCAAAAGCAGGCTGGCAAGAAGAGCAGAGTATTTTGTTTCTGGCCCATCCCTCACTCCGGAGGACTTCTAGAGGCTTCTTCTGTTCCTACACTGCGGCTCACAGCTATGGGAACTGCTGACCATACTTGGCAATATGTATATGAGCAGCTTAAAAAGTAATCAACCCTATCCCTCCTTTCTGTAAGAGATTACCACCCCCACAGGCAGTCGCAGGGGAGCACAGGCAGCAGAACGGGAGGTGTATTTACTTCGCCTCCGCTGCAGTTCGGAGCTCAGCATAGTAATTCAGAATCAAAAGCCATTTGGTTTAATGAGCCTGGGATGTGAATGTTGTGGCCGAAGAGCAGAAGTGCATAAACCAGAATCTAATGAATCTCAAATGTGGTCTGGATTTTAAGATGAGATGTATACTGCCCTCTGAGTCCAGCTCATGCACAGAGTAAGTCAAAACAGTGCTGTTAATGGTGCAATCTTTCATATTAGCAGGTACCCTGCACTGGAATCCTTTATTAGGAATTATTTATGAAGGCTAGGGACTTCCATCCCTATCCTAAGAGAAGACCTTTGCTTCCAACAGTTTGTTCTTGATTGTTTTACTTCTTTCTTTCACAGATACTCTCAAACCCAACAAATGTTTCAAAGTTTGGAAGTGCAGACTTCCAGCAGCGGCTCTCCAATCGTACTGATGGGACAAGCAGTGTTAAACCAAGGGTTCGCCACTACACCTCCTTCCCAGCCATCCTCTCTGCCACCTATGCAACTCCAGCACCAACAGCATCAGCAACAACGCTACCTGCAGGTAGGGCAGGACAAAGAGGACAATGTATAAAATGCACACACAGAGTAATAAGGTGAATGGGCTGCGCAGACAGGGCCCCAGGTTTCAGCGGCAGCCTGATCACCGCAGAAATGGTGATTTTAGAGATACTGAAACGTGTGAGATGCTGATACAGTGTTGTGTACCCTTCCAGCAGAGGAAGGGAGCAGTGAGGACAGTCAGAATAATTCAAAGGAAATTTCTAATTCTGTACATTGGAAACATAATCAGATTATCCTGGATATATTTAAAGTGTATTTCTAGACAGAGAAAATTGCTGCCTTAGGATTTATTCTGTACTCTTTATTCAGTATAAAATTTGCTTGGTTTACAAGTCAAAAGATGATTTTTAATTACCAGCATCGACATAAAATGAGATCTGGATCAGATATCTGGATCCCTTCAGTAAATTAACATATTTCTTCAAATCCACAAGGCAAAGAAGATAAACTGGAGCACATTGTCTGGAAGAACCAGGTGATCTGAAGATGCAAAAATACTTATTTTTTGACCTAATTCAACACATACTAAAGGAAAGGGGAAGGGGGGAAGGGTTGTCTCTGTATTAACTCAAAAGGAGCTGAACTCAGTCTATAAAACCTCACATACCCACTGGAATCATTGAAAGAGCATCCCCAACCTCAAATTATTAAACTCTTGTTATTGAAATGAAATCCTTATCATAACTGAGAATTAATGAAAAAACTATGGCAGATACCATTCCCAATAAAAGCATCTGCAAAATTCATATTGACTTCACCACTGCAAGGTCACACCCCGTTGTAAACTCACAAAAAGGATGGGCTAGAAGGGACAGCACGAGGTACAGTACGATCCCCCATTTCATTTCTGTTTCCTTTCAGTCATTCACCTGTGTCATTCCTGACACGTTCGTCCACCCTGTTCCTAAACAGGCTTTTCAGGATAACCTACAAATCCCAGGCAGTGCATTCTTATTAGAAAAACTTTCTCAATGCCTAATTGTAATGTTCTTTGTTGCAATTTATGTCCATTCCTTCTAGCATTAGGTAAGCTAACCCCATGCCAAACAGCCCCAGAAATAAAAGCCAGCAAACTACTGGTATTTTTAAGCACCTTGTACATTGAGGATGAAGAGCTTTAACATGTGAAAGAATCAAACGCCACGATGAATTGTATTTTATCTGTAGGTGCCAACACCAAGTTCTTTGCACAATGAGCAACCCGATTCTTTGCTCCTGCCATCTTACTCACCACAGCAAGGAAATATGGGGTATCATCAGACACAGCAGCAGCAGCAGCAGCAGCAACTAACATCAAGAAGAAGCAATAGCTTATCAGAATCATCAAATTTACCACAGCCACTGCGATAGAGTCCCACCAGCACAATCAATGCACGATTAGCTTTAACCAATGGACACATGGGGCAGAAGAGAATGACTTTGTACTTACTGTTTTGGCTTTTGCACAAGCATTCCTTTCAAAGCTCTAGGATGGAAGTACGCCACAGAGTGCAAGACTTCCACAGGCAGTGCATTTACGGCATGCTGGATTCAGTTTGCGCTGTCTTATGAGCGCAGTATGTACTGACAGAGCAAAATAAAAAGGAACACTACCCTGTGCAGCCTCCATCATCAATGGGTGCGCAGGAGGCGGCATTCAGTCTTGGCGTGTCAGTCTGAAAGCTATCTGGCAATTCCAAAAGACTGTTGACAGACTCATGAGGTACTTGGCCTTCACTGTTTCAGTTCTTCTTTTGTGTATGAAAAGCACTGCGTCAAAGGTCTATTGAGGAGAGAACAAGAGATTATTTTTATTATGATTATTGTTATTATTTTGCACAACTGCACAGAGGACAAAACCTAGGCACTTTCTGTAAAGAGAAGTTTGTTTCCTTATTCTTGTGGCCAAATTAGCACATCCAATGGAGGAGAAAGCCCAGTCATTGGTGAAGATGGTCTACAGCTCATAACCCTTGATTTAGAATCTGAAAAGTATTATGCAGCTTACCCTAACTGTTCTTCATTTCTAAACAACAAACAAACAAAAAAAAAACCCACAACCCACACTGGACTGTTTTCTGTATGGCTTGTGATTGCAAAGGAGAACTCAAATTGTAAGCACAATCATGCAACTCTCCAACAGTACAACATGGATCCTTCTCCAACCTAAATAACTCACCCACTGCAAGTCTCTGAGAAATATGCACTGTGTTTTGGCCCACTGACTTGGGATGCTGCAGACTATTACATATCTCTTTCATTATAACATTTAGGATTGAATTTTCCTTTTGGGGGGAAAAAAAGAAATGCACTTTTCGCTTTTTTTGTATGTTTTCTGTTGATATGTTTCTAAGAAAGATTTTATGTAATTATTAAAAAAAAAGTAGTGTATTGTACAGCTGTTGTAATAATGACCTATTTCTATATAAAATAAAATTATATGGAATTATGTGGAAATTATT
The DNA here is from genome assembly GCF_000708025.1 of Charadrius vociferus. Lineage (NCBI taxonomy): Eukaryota > Metazoa > Chordata > Aves > Charadriiformes > Charadriidae > Charadrius > Charadrius vociferus. The sequence continues at coordinate 3,766,723 of NW_009647874.1, read as the reverse complement.
TTGTATATGAAATATCAACTCATTTCACAAGTATAAAGATTGTGCTTGTGCTTTTTTGTGAGTGGATATTTTGTAATAAACTAATGAATTAGAAATGTTTTTGTGAAAGGAACTACTGTTTCATGCTATATACAACTCAAACTATTATTTTTTTCCATTTGATGATGGACAGTTGTCTTTATTTGTAGAACAAAATAAAATAGCCAAAAGGCTTTATTGCAGGACTTGCACACATTTTCCTGTGGCTGTTCAACTATGTGATTCACTTTAGATTGTTAATATTAGCCGTAGCCTGGCAAAGTGTTTGGCACCCAGTTAGCAAAACCAAGTATGGGATCTTTCTGATGGCAAAGACAATGAGACCAAAAGCTCAGCAAGTTCTATTAGCTGCTAGCCAAGAAAACTTGTTTTAAGCTCCTTTAAAACTTTAAAGATCTCAGGCAGCTCTGTACTTCCAACCAAACAGTTTTACATTAGGACAAAACAGATGATTTAAAGAATAGTTTGACCCAGCACATACCAAGGCTTTGACCCACGTCCAGCTTCAGTGTTTTAGGACATCGCTGTCCTGAGTTTTGTGATGCACCTCTGCTAGAACTGCTACTATGCCCACACTGTAGACAGTCTAGTTTCCAGTTTAGCATCCTTGTGCAGACTCTTCTTCATGTTAAATGCACATTGACTGCAGGACGGAGCAGCCAAGGTACAGGCCTGCTTTCCCTTTGCTGACTCTGCTGCAGGAGCAGCAAGCTCCAACACAGGACGAGGCGGATAACTAAGGATACTAATGTTTTCATTCACTGCAGTGAGATTGAAAGGGGATGGCCCTCAGGGCAGCTTGCAGCTGCCCGAGCCAGTGTTAGCCTCAAGAGAGTGCAGACCATGCTGCCCTTCCGTACCAAGGATCATGTCACCAGGGCCCACATGTTCAGCTCTGGTTTCCATGCCAGAGGAACAATGGAGCTAATTGGGCTGAGAGCTGAAAATAGTAAAATCTCAGAGAAATAAAAAAGGCTCATTTGCCCCGAGTTCTGAACAGGCTGAAAATCTGGAGAAAACCCACTGGCAAAATGATCCTGCTGTTTTGACAGCAAGACTGGCTGACAGCACTGATCAGTACATGTGTATTTCAGTCCATACAATCCCTTTGTTTTACTTCATTGAAGGAAGATGGGGGAATCAAGTATCTGGTCTCTAAAAAGTGTTTTTATTGCTAACTTTAGGTACCAGTCTAAGTTTGCCTGCTCATCTTGCATTCAGTGAAGCAAGAGTGACCCCACCAGATGAAGATCAAAGAGCTAAACCTTAAGGTGCTTTCACTTGATGTCTGAAGGAACCTCATTCTTTCCATTAACTATAGACAAACCTTAGTGAAGGCCAGTTGGCTAAGTTAGACGTTAACTCCATAAATGTCACCCACTCCTGTAAGAGCTTACTCTAGGAAAGGGGAGGGGACATTTGTTTCTAGGCCAAAAAGTTCACACAGGAAAGAGGTAATGAAGGAATGTGAGCAACTCAGACAAAATATCTGTCGAAGCAGCACTTGATGGATCTCAACTGTGATGGAAGTCACAGGAAGAGAAAATTCCTTTAAGAATTTGTTAGTTATAATGCACCCACACTTCTTCTGATTGCCAGTGGGTACGTCCAAACCAAGCTCAGCCTCAGAGCAAATGCTTGTCTTTCTAAAACCACTGTAACTTGTTACTAGGGAGAAGCTGTAAATAGGGTGGGGTTGCCTTCCAATAAACTGGCTTATTACATTGTTTGCAAGGATACAGATCACTTGCAAGAACAGATTTACGTCAATACCTAGGTTTTCATGTTGTCTCATTTCTTCCCTTGTACGGTCATTCTGGTTTTGGATTAATGCACTTGTTCCCTGTTGCACACACACACAACGCCACTCCTCTTCATAGAGCTGGGCTGCTGTTGTGGTTCATTATAGCCAAAATCTGGCTTCTTCCAACATAATCACTCAGCCTGGGTCATTCTTCTAGGCAGGCGGCCAGACAGCGTGGTTACTGCAGACGGCTGCCCCACGCCGGAATACCCAGTTTCTGTCTGGAGAATAGGAGCCGCAGATGGGAGCAGAGCAAGCTGCTTCCTAGAAGCACAACATCCCTCAAGTCGAGCTCCCCATAGGATGCACCATGTAAAAGGATTCCTCAGTAGGCGGCAAGCAGCTCGGCGGCTACTCAGAGCCACCAGGGCCAAACCCAGGGAGGCAGGGTTAGTTTCCTCAGCCCTGAGGGGGCACTTGTTTTCTCAGGTAACGGCTCTGTGAGGCCTTCCCTGCAACTACCCCGCAGTCAACAGCGAGCAGGCCGGCCGAGGCGAGGTTAGGGAGCACCGGCCGTGAGCGGTCGGAGCACGCAGGCAGGGCCGGCTCCCGCCTGAGGGAGG
>NW_009647874.1:3707005-3763786 GCF_000708025.1 Charadrius vociferus | reverse complement strand
TATGGTCCGTGCTGGGCCATGGCGAGGGAGGAGGCAGCCGTAGGCCGCCGACAGTCCCTGGAAGGAGCCTCTCCGGCACCGTCATCTCCTTTCCGTGACGGGCCGAGCTGCCCGCCTGGGTCGCTTTGAAAAAGGCAGGGGCTTTGGAGCGTACGGAAGCAGGACGGGGTGGTTTTAAGGATGAAGACAGAAGCCCGGTCGTCTTGGGAAGCGGCCAAAGGGTCTCAGATGTGTTTCAGGCTCCTGTCAGAGAGATGAGACTAAAGCATTTGTGATGCTGAGGGTTGCTATTTAAAATCTGCAACTGTTACGACCCCGGAGGTGAATTAATCTTAAGTTTCTAAGTGTGGGAACTGTATGGCTTGTAAGCAGCCGGGGATGAGGGAAGGTGACGGGGGAAAAGTCTGAGGGAAGTCGGGTCTACCTTTGACATGTGCATGGATGCTTTTCAGTGTTGCTCAGATGGCTCCTGCAAAGAAAGGTGGCGAGAAGAAGAAGGGACGCTCCGCCATCAATGAGGTGGTAACTAGGGAATATACCATCAACATTCACAAGCGGATTCATGGCGTGTAAGTTTTTGTTTTTATCAATGAAATTGGCCTTATGTAAGGTCGCGTTTGGACAATGATGCAGTAGGTTTTAAAAGGCAGAGAATAACAGTCATAACTGGTACCGATGCTAATGTGTGACATTTCAGTCCTTGTGCTACAGTTGTGTCCCAGGAAAGCACTTCTCTGCCTGTGCAGACCTGTACTTGGAGGTGGATTTCAGGAACAAGTGTGTTTCTTTTTTTTGTGGGTGTTTCTGGATGTAATTTGAAGGTAGATCTGTTTACCTCTGTGCACAGGTCATCATTGTTTCCCATGCGAAATTTAAAATTTAGACCACTGTAGAAAGTTTTAGAAATTAATTATTGTTGTAATCAAATTATTGGCTCCATGCTTATCACTAAATTGTGGTATGATTTGAGTTAATATTTGTTGTGTGTAAATGAGAGTAACTTTTTACCTGACAAAATGTTGAACCTCATACATCTGTGTAGTAGTAAAGTGCTTGAGAGGACTAGTTGAGACACTGTGTTTGCCTTGGATTCTCTCTGTATGTGTGTGGCTACAGTCAAGTGGCAGAAAACTGTATCTGAGTCAAAACAATTGGTGACATTGCTGAAGTTAGCTTAGAATAGGAGAGAAATGAGACAGTGGACTATTACAAAACTATGGATGAGGATGGGAGGCAGTGGTACCTTTAAATGGCACCAAGATGTTGCAGCCTTGCCTGTTGATAGTTTATAACAATTCAGTCTATCGATGATGATCCTGCTATCCTCTTTTCTTTTGGAGTTATCCTTTTTTCTCTTTAGGCATCAAGTGCTGGGGGTGAAATACTTTCTGTTTAATGCTTATCTCACTTGGAATCACTCACGCAGCCCTGATTTCTAGCACTAAATATCAACAGTGCAAATAATACTAAATATAATCCACTGTGGGACCTTACACCCTACTGACACTATAGTCACGTATCACAGTGTAAGTGTAATATCTCCAGCAAAACACTTGCATTGCAGCTGCAACTTTCATTGTAAATGCCTAATTATGCAGAATCTGTCCACAATAGGCATGAGACAAGCTATACTTGCAAAGAAACAGTTCTGATGGCGGTCCGGTCATGGTGACATGAAGAAGGTAACCATCAGATACTGTTTAGCAGAAGCTGTTATTCAGAATAGCATCAGTTGTGTTCTTCTGATGTTTATTTCAATACTGAACAAGTCCTGTCAAGTTTGTATTAACCATAGACTTTTCATTTAGAGTATCTGTGAAAGCTCTGATCTCTTCAGTAATAACTGCAGGAAGTTTTCACGTCAACATACTAGAAATAAGACTTAAGATGCAGGACATCTTGCAGTTGCAAAATTTCACTGAAATTATTCTACATAAGTATATGTAGTTTCTATTAGGCATGGACATTAAGGTTAGCAGCTACCTACCAGAGTAAAGGTCTGGTCATACTACAATGCAGCACAATTCTTTGGATTGTATGTTTAGAGAACGTTGAGTGCTGCAACGAGTGTCCTGTGCTTGCAGTTTCTTGAAGTTAAAGAAATTGCTCCTGTGTTTGTCCTAGGGGCTTCAAGAAACGAGCACCGCGTGCTCTCAAGGAAATCCGTAAATTTGCGATGAAGGAAATGGGTACTCCTGATGTTCGCATTGACACCAGATTGAACAAAGCAGTCTGGGCTAAAGGAATAAGGTATGTTTCTGCAACTTTCTTTATTGGGTGAGGAGGAACCTTGCAACTGTGTATGTGGAGGTGCAAGACTTGGAGGGGTAGAAAAATTTGTATATTTCTTGTAGTGTTTGCATTTTTTTTTTGCAAATGCTTCTTTTCTTACAATCTGCGTGCCCAACTAATCTTTCTGTCACCTCTACATTCTGGTCAGCTTCCTTAGTGTACTTGTAGCAAAGCTTCGTTAAACTCTGGAATTGAAAGAACTTAATTCTACCTTGGAAAAAATAAAGCAAAGGAAAGAATGAATGCGGGTTTGGGGAGGGGGGGTGGATTGGGATGTTGTAATACTGTAGTACCCCAATCCCTACTGCAGCAGACAGTTTTTAGAAACGTGGGTTTTTAGTGCTACCTACAGTCCCAGGCTAAGTACCTGGGATTTGTGTAATGTATCTGAGCAGAACTAGGTTTTGAAGCATGCTAAATTGATACATACTATGCAAAGACATAATAAGGTGTGTTTTAAATAGAGCCATTAATCTTGTCTTGAAGGTACAAGTAATTTTGGGGCCAAAAAATTACAACTTCTGTTAAATCGCCTGCAGAGAGGCAGATGATTTGGTGTTTGACATATGTGAAGATGCTTCAAAGGGACTCCTATGAGGAGTGGGATGTCTTAAACCATAATAAAAGGTTAACTGGTAGGGATTAATACTGTGAGTGATACACTGGATATGCACGAACCCTTTTTTTAAACCCTGTCTTCTAGGAATTAGATTCCTGAGTCTAGCCTATGACACATTTACAATCCTTTACCTGGAGTCGTGTGTTCAGGCCAGCCCTTCCTTCAAAACAGAAGTGGGAAGATGGGACCAAGTTACTGGGTGTTCTGGGCAGGGGTTCTGGGTCCTTCCTGTTGAGCTGTTCCAGGTCATAGGCAATGAAGAAGTAGCAATTGAGCCAGGTGACAGCGTAACTTCAGAGCTTAGCAGCGAGCTCCTAACCAGACTTCCTTGTATCAACTTGTAGAAGTGCATTCTGTGGAGCAGGGAGTCATCACATCTGTCTTTCCACCATGAGTTTAAACTGTATTTTTCACTATTTAGAATAGATAATGTATGCCAAGTAAAATATCTTCCTCTGGGAGGATCAGGAGAGGCTAAAATCACAATGTCAGCTAGTGTGATAGCGAATGATCTGAGTAGAGCAGTAAAAAATGCTTTTGACCTGTTTCATAAGGGAGTAAATCAAAGCAAGTTCCTATGTATTAATTACTGTATCCATCTGATTTAGTAAGTCTGCTCTGAGAACGTACAGCAAGGAGGAAGTTCTTTCTCATAGTCTATGGAGCAAAGCACTCTGAGCAGGAGTTTCCCAAAATCCTGAGTTCATTTGAGGGAAAATTTAGAAATGGTGTGGACAAATAGTTTTGTGCCTTCCCTCAGCAGCATGTTTTGGGCAGTATTAGGGGAGGACCATAAGCTGTGACTTGCCCATTAAGAACAAAATCATCTAAGTGATTTAATTTTGTTTCTGTGGGCTTTGTGAGGAAGAAATATTGATCGATTGTATGCCCATAAGCAAGATCTTGGTTCAGTTTTAATGCTCGCTAGAATTTCCATGACTTCTGGCAGAATGGGTAGTACTCCGGCTCTTGACAGGCTTTCAGAACTGGTTGGTCCGTCGTTTTCCCCCCCATTTTCTATGTGAGTAAGAAATGCTGTTTACTAACAGCTGCTTGCAGATCATATTCATGCTGTCCTTCACGATCATCTTCAGAACTTATTTCCTGGCTCAGTAGTAGACTGATGGTGCACGTCTGACTTCAAGCTCCCACTGGATTATGTATTCATCTTACTCAAGCCTCATTTAACTCTTACTTCCTCACTTCAATGAAAAACAAAATAGCCTCTCTAAGCCAAACAGTACAATCTCTAAGGTACACAATTTTGCTCGTTAGGATGCTGAGATAGAAACAGAATTGGCTTATCATGTCTTTGCACAAATATGCAAAGCTTAAGAATTTGCAGAGGGGGGGAGTAGTAACCATGGAGCAAAGATCTTTTATTTACTTTTCTGTGAATTACCAGGTTTCAGTACATATTTTATTGAAAATTAATTTGTCATCTTCATTTTAGGAATGTTCCTTACCGTATCCGTGTGCGTTTGTCCAGAAAGCGCAATGAGGATGAAGATTCACCAAACAAGTTATACACACTGGTTACCTACGTACCAGTCACAACATTCAAAGGTACGGTTGCATGCCATCTCTCTTCCTCCACGCCATGTTTTTCCTGAACAAGTAGCAAAGTGGGACAGCTCCTCCTGCAATGCAAAATTCAAATTAAAAACATGCTGAAGGGGTCAAACTGTTGGCTTAAACTAGCTCTGCTGTAGAGAACAGGGCTGCTAGCTTGCCTGATCAGCACTGAAGAGTAAATACAGAATTTAGTGAGATAATCATGTCAATTTTGAGACAGTAAAAAAAAACTGGCCGTAGTCATTGAAGGTTTGTTTCCTATATACCGTATATCCTGTGATGTGAAAAACTCGAGCAGGTCGAGCCTTTTCTGCTTTTCATCTGAGAAGTATCCTAAGTATCCTATTTGCAGAAATGATTTAACATGAAGTTTCTGTTTTAACATTTGGTGAAATACTTGCCTATAGTTTGGTCTTCCAGCAGCAGATCAGCAAACTAGCTTTGAAACTGTAGGTGCACTTTCTTGTGAAGACTTGCTTATCATAAAGGGAATTGTCCTAGTAATAGATGGTGATACAATTTCTTGTTTTGCAGGTCTACAGACAGTCAATGTGGATGAAAATTAAACTGATTTTCATTACAATAAAGGATAAAAAGAAAGTTTACTCCTAAGTTGGTTTTTTTTTATTGTCCAGTCTCTTCAAGCTGTCATCCATGAAGCACTGAGTTGAACAGGTTACAAGCTTTTAAAGCGTCTTTCTTTCTTTCGGCTTGTACACAATGGTGTAATTTTCTTAATTGAAGATACTGTAGAGTTCTGCTAGACGTAAATGGAATAGGGAGATGCAAACGTTCCTATGTGGGTGGCAAAGTCCTAGTGGTTTGTTCCTATGGGAATAAGGAGCCTTTGCACAGGTATTTCACGTTAAGGCCAAGTTTGTTTAAAAAAAAAAAAAAAAAACCAACCAAAACTTAGATCATACTTCATATATATGGTTTTTTGTGGATAAAGTAAACTCTGTATTTGGTCCCCTGTTGGTCTAGACAGAATCAGTACCCTTCTCCCAAGCAGGTCTGTGTACTACACTGAAACGTTGGGGTTCTGACCGGTGAATTAATTGTGAGCATGCTAGATCAGGGAATTTGTTTAATGAAGTAGAGACAATAAATAGTGTCAATGCAAGTCTAGTACAAAAAGGGTTTATTGAAAAGTGCATGATTTCACAGACCAACATCAGAAGCACAGTCCATGTACACTTAACATTTCAGCAAGACATACAAATTGGAATACAATCAAATATATTAAAATAGTTTCAATTACCAGCATTGAAACAGTTTTCGGTATTAGTGCAAAAAAGGCAACCCAAACAAACTGCGGACAGTAGCTGAGAAGTGTTTTCTCCCGTTTAAAAAAAAAAAAAAAAAAAGGACCACTGGAGCCAGTCTCTGCTCTCCCTGTGCGGAAGAGAGCTTCAGTGTCTTCACACTGTAGACAGATGTTTCCTTTTACATTCAAACCAAGAAGATAATTAATAAATCAATGGCACAAAACAAACCTACACACCATTTAGCTTTTAAAGCTCTTAAACTGAAAACCACAGACCAACAAATTGTTTATCAAAAGTCCACTGCTAACTGAAAGCCTTTTACAGTATGTGCTTTGGCATAATTTCAGTGCATTTTATTTTTGACAGCTTTGCTACTACTGTGTGTTTAGTTTTGTATGTTCGCCCCGTGACTGGCAGCTCGTTCCATTCATTTTGAGACTATACTGATTGAGCTTTGCATTCTCAAGTTTTGGCTTCAGTTCTAAGGGTTTTTCAAAGAAATTAACTAATGATTGTTCAGTCAGGAGGGATGCTAAAATATGTTCAAAAGAGACAGTCCAGTCCCCTTCAGTCACAGGTGAAGGTTGAGAGTCTTTGTGAGGGGCCTTCACAGTGTCAGTAAAAACAGCATCCTGGTCTGAAGCGGAGGCCTCGGGCTGCAAGTCCTCAGTGAACTCGTCTGATCCGCTCCCCAGGCTGATGCTTCTTTGTCCTACTTCTCCAATCTGAAGTAACAGTGTGGTCACAGTGGCAATGGCTTGATACAAATCATTCTCCTCCGCATCTTCGTGAAACATGCTGTACAAGGTTTTGCAGAACTGAATGAATTCCCTCTGTAAAGCATGAAAAGCCACAAATCAAACTACTGCCCAGCAACGCTATGGGTAACTAGGAGTCGGGCAAGGGCATGGTACTGCGAAGGAAGGCAGACTGCTGTCTACAGACTTGCTCTTTTAAAACCTCTGCTTTTAAAAAAAAAAAGCTAGCAAAGGGATTTCAACCCCCTGCTGATGCTAGGAAACCTTGGTGCTGCAAATCAAAAAGGGAACAGAGCAGAAAATTATTTTGCTGCCTTGATGAAGGAGATGAGGACCTGTCAGCTGACCAAAGGGCAAGATACAAAGCAAGGGACACAGCCTGTTACTGGTGGCTGTTACACAGCACGAATTACAACCAAAGTAGCCATCCACAGGCCTGCAGGCAACTCCCCTTCTGCTGTTTCTCTCCATCTTTCCTCAGCTCTTTTTCTCATAATAATAACATTCCGACATCTTCCCTGCCCAAACACTTTCCTCCCTTCCTTATCTCAATCGCCCATTGCAGATGATTATCGGGCTATGAGAGGATGTTTCCGTATCCTGTCATGAAATTTGTGAGGCCTCAAATTTTCATACAGTCATAGGATGGCTAACTCAAGAAATTCAATCAAGTAATGCCTTTGCGAGAGATTATATGGTTCTGGTGAGCTGAAAGGTTACCTACGCGCCACCCATTTATTTAACACCACCTATTTAACACCACCAGCACAGAAGGTATTCTGGGTGTAGTCTCATCTTTCTTTGCATGTGCGTACATTGTTTTACTAATATGGGACCATTTTTCCCTCATGCCAACAACATACACAAAGCCGTACTGGCATTAGGGTGGTAAGATGGTAAGATGACGAGAGCCTTCAACTGTCTTACTTCATGCACTTCTAGACGGCATTTGGCTATGATGGGTCAAGTCCCAGTTGGTGACAGGCTAAGAAAGGAGTTACTGGTTTGGTGGAGGGGACCTGAGGGAAGACAGAACAGCAAAATGCGTTCTCTGGGATTCTTTGGGCTTCAGAGGAAAGCTTTTTCCAGCCTGCATGAGCCTATTTTCCAGCCTGTTGCGCTGCAGGTAAGGGCAAGTCTGAAATTCTTTCTATTCACCAGCCAGCCTGAGGCAAGGAAGCTGCTAGAAAGGTGGCTGAGGGTTTCTAACATGACAACTGCTCCCTGGATCAGAGTAGCCCAATCCTCGATGCCTGAAGGACTGAATCTAAGCTCAGGCTGAAGTTACGCTTTCTGAGAAAGAGCTGAACTGTTGTATTTAGTCATTTCATTTTTGAGTACTCTCCACTTCTTTAAAAACAGACTACAGCCCCTAGTATACATACCTGGCTCATTTTTGGCAATTCTTTTTCAGTTTTAGTATCCTTTTCTTTGGCTAGATCCTTCAGCATCTGCTTCAACTGCTTTTGGTAATCTACTGCGTCACCTTTTGCAGAGCAGACACAAAAAGGAGAGTTAGTTTTCAAGTCACTGGAGTATCCAGACATTTCCAAATAAAACCCAGAGAGGGGAGATAATGGAGTAGGAATAATAAATGGGAAGTTGCTTATCTCATACGCACATGCATTAGAGAACCATTTCGGACATACCATTCGATTTTCCAATAACTAGTGGTCTCGAAGTTGACAGTAAAGGATTCTTTAATGGTGACTGGCTGTCTCGTTCATCTTCTGTGAGAGCTATCAAAAAAATGTAAAAAAATCACAGAATCACTGAATGGTCAGGATTGGAAGGGACCTCTGGAGATCATCTATTCCAACCCCCCTGCCCGAGCAGGGTCACCTACAGCAGGTTGCACAGGACAGCGTCCAGGCGGGTTTTGAATGTCTCCAGAGTGGAAGACTCCACAACCTCTCTGGGCAGCCTGTGCCAGTGCTCTGCCACCCTCAAAGTAAGGAAGTTCCTCCTCATGTTAAGATGGAACTTACTATGTTCCACTTTGTGCCCGTTACCTCTTGTCCTGTCACTGGGCACCACTGAAAAAAGACTGTTCCCATCTACCTGGCACCCTCCCTTTAAGTATTTATAAGTATTGATAAGATCCCTCCTCAGTCTTCTTTTCTCTAGACTAAAAAGACCCAAGTCCCTCAGTCTTTCCTAAGAGAGATGTTCTAATCCCCTAATCATCTTCATAGCCATTTGCTGGACCCTCTCCAGCAGTTCCCTGTCCTTCTTGAACTGGGGAGCCCAGAACTGGACACAATACTCCAGATGCGGCCTCACCAGGGCAGAGTAGAGGGGGAGGATGACCTCCCTCGACCTGCTGGCCACACTCTTCTTGATGCACCCCAGGATGCCATTCGCCTTCTTGGCCACCAGGGCACATTGCTGGTTCATGGTCATCCTGTTGTCCACCAGGACTCCCAGGTCCCTTTTCACAGAGCTGCTCTCCAGGAGATCAGCCCCCACCCTGTCCTGATGCATGGGGGAGGAATAACCTCCCCAGATGCAGTACCCTACACTTACCCTTGTTGAATTTCATAAGGTTTCTCTCTGCCCAACTCTCCAGCCTGTCCAGGTCATGCTGTATGGTGGCACAGCCTTCCGGTGTGTCAGCCACTCCTCCCTGTTTTGTGTCATCAGCAAACTTGCTGATGGTACACTCTATCCCTTCATCCAGGTCATTGATGAATATACTGAACAGGACTGGACCCAGTACTGACCCCTGAGGGACACCACTTGTTACTGACCTCCAATGTAATTAATAAATTAATAATTAATCCTTCCAATGCAGCATAATGGTTATTTATGCTTTTAAAATTTACATATTTGAAGAAAGCAAAATAATTGGGCAAAGATGTTTTTAAACAGTACTTCATTAAATCATACTGTAAAATTATGTTAATGGCAGTAAGACTGGTGCTGCAGTGAGAGAGTCGGAAGTTTGCCAGGAATGGCACATTTAATTAAAAACTCTACACAGAGAAACTACCACAGAATTTTGTCACCTAATCAAAACTGGATCAAGATACGATAAGGAGATTTCTACTGTACGTGGAGTACCAGCCACCCAAAATGTTATTCCAGTTCAATATTTTGTCTAGCAGTAACCAAATGATTGGCTGCAAAAGATCTCTGAATGCAGCAGATGTGAGCCTTAACACCATATATCTGTAATTTGCACCCAAAAAGGTTTTTGACTGGAGTAAATTTTCAAAAGTGAGCGTAACTACAAATGCAAATGCTATATGCTTCCAGCTGAAGGAAGCAAGATTGGGTTCTTCGTTAAGCAGCTTTTTCCCAAAAGCTTTATGCAAGAGTTTCAAGGGAAACTGAGGTATTCATTCCCTTTTAAATTTCTTACCAGGTGGGATATGCAGCTTATACAGTAACTTTATCTTTTCATTCATTTCTCCGTTATACATAACATCTGCAAGAAAAAAAAAAAAAAAAAGAAGAACATGAAGGAAGTGGACCAGATCATTTACTTCCACAGTTTAAAATAAATTAGGCATCTCTCTGTGCACAGAAGATGTTTACATGGAGAGTACACAAAAACATATGGCCAGTATATTGTATCGAAATATTTTAAGTTGTGCCTGTCAACGAGGAACAGCAGGTGAGAGCCATCTGATTTGGGCTTTGTTCTTGTAAAATAGACTGGGAGTACCTAACCCTACGGAGCCTCAGCATCGTTTCAAAATATCAGGGAGAATGGCAGGGAATCTAGCAAAGGCTGCGTGCTGCCACAGATTAACAGGAATTTGAGAGGGCAGAAACAGAAAACTCCCTCTGGAGCCGTCATATTCATAATATTTCTCCCCTTCAGCACTTACTGCTGTTCTGTAGAATAATCCCAACGGAGATGACTACTTCGCATATCATATAATTCGTATTTTCAATGACCAGCAGAATTGAGATTCTGAACTTTCAAATGTACTGAAATAATGTGAAGAATTTTTTTTTTTTAATTGTATCCCTCTAAGAATCATATAACAACTTAAAACAGAGTGGCTTGGTTCACATAAAAAAATTCCTAGAAAGGTGAAGTGGCAAGAATACAGATTTACTGGTTTTGACTGAAGCTTTGAATGTTGATTCTTTTTTTTCACGGGGGGTCAGGCAACAGTTGAGAGGCGGCACTTTCTTTTTCAGCCAGATTTGGGAACAGGCAGCCTCATCTCAGTAGAACAGCTGGTGGCCTCAAGACCAGCCCTAGCGCAGCGTTCAGTCCCTGCTGGCCAAAATTATTTTTTTTTGTTCTGCTTATTGTCAACATATAAGGCACGCAGCAGTCGGTTGTGTAAGATTTAAGTCTTCAAGAAACAGTTACAAAGAGGTATACTGAGACTTCAAAGGTATACTGAGGGCCACAACCTGGCAGAGAGGATTTCCTAGCCTTCCGTCCAAACCCAAGTATAATCTGAATTCATAAAATATTTTCAACAAGATTACTCCTGGCTGAAAAATCAAATATTTTAATACAGTACTCAATCATGTCCCTAGGCTGTCTTTCAAATCTAATCGACTTCAGGTGATTTGAACACAAAAAAAAAAAAAAGAAAAAAATTAGTAAAGGTCACTGGTTAGGCTAATCACAAGCTCAAGAAAACCATGTGCCCGCATCCTCCCCTGCCAGTTGCGTGGCATTTTAGCATCCGTGTCCTGCCCCTGTGCCACCCCCTCCCTTGCCCACCTTCCACCCCTCCCCGGGGAGCCGATACCTAAGCAGCTGGCGAGCCCCTTGAATTCAACCAGTCGGTCCATGTTCTCATCCAGGAGCCGGAAGGTCCTTTGGGCCAGGACGTCGGTGTGCTCCCCGCAGGTCCAGGGCGAGACCAGCCTGTACAGGTTGGTGAACTGCTGGGCATCGATGCGGTACTGCTCGGCGTACGGCCTGCTGGGGTCGTGTCGCTCGACGACCGGGCTCGTCGTGTCCCAGTAACACCTTATTAAATGTTCCCTCTAGGAGAAATCAGAGGCGGGAGAGGGGGGGGTTGCAGCGTGCGGTAACAGAGAGAGAGCACAATTGGCAGAAAAAGGCATTCACATCAAAGTGTGCTGGAAATGCTGAGAATTCTCTGTGTGTGAGGTGTTATAGGGATACCAAGACCATCCTTGTGAAAAAAAGCAAAGTATGACTCTTTAATTAGAGCAGCCAAGTGCTCTCATGATTTCCAATGGATAATTAATAAAGTTGCCGTGAGACTGGGCAGATTCTTGGAAGAAATTCACTGCAGGCTGCTGAAATTCTATTAGCCACATCTGGCCCGGGATGTCTAACCAGCCGAAGGTCCAGACGGTCGGAGAAAATCCAAGGTAAGCATTATACAGACTTGACCTGCTCATTTATTCTCTCTCAGACTTCTCCATTTGGATACCATCCCTATTAGTCTTCCCTTAGGGACAGGCCGATGCGGAACGAAGAGTCCTAACAAAACAAGGTGTCCCAGGGGAGCCAACAAAAAAAGGAACCACCACCAAGAAACGAAATGAGGAAAGGGGAGGAGTGCAAGCCAGCCAAAGCTCAAAAACAGGGCAGCACAGAGCGGGAGGGAAGCGCTGGCGAGCAAGCCCCAGCAGCATCATCTTACAACCACTAATGGAAGGGGGATACAGCTGCTCTTAGCCACAAAGCTACATATCACACCCCCCCCGGCCATATTCTCAGTACCTGGTATTTATAGCTATGAACAATACACAAAAGAAATGGTCCATTAAGGGCGATAATTACATGCTTGGACCTCTAAATCAAGTATAGTTGCGTAAGACTAGATGTCCCTGCCTCCAAATAACTTTTATAACAGTTCTATCAAACATCAGCTTGACAGAAAGGAACTGAGGTAGAAACTGCTTTTAATTAAAAAAAAAAAAAAAAAAAAACTATTAGAAATTTGGGAACAAATAGCAAGGACACAAGTTCATGGGGATTTTCTCCCCTATGGAAAACAGAGCCTGCCTTTAAAGAGCATTAAGAGAGCAGGACTTAAAAGTACTGCAGAGCTCCCAGTGAGCAAAGCTACGTATTATTTAATTTATTCTGTGTGTGAAAGTTACCAGAACCTAATTTATCATGGACTATTTCCAAGCAGCAAGTTAGAAAGGAAGCTCTGAAGCAATTCTCCTTTGAAGGACCAGTACATTACTATTCATCTTTAACAACTGGGCGACCACAGAAAGGACAAAACGGCAAGGTCCCATCAGGCAGATGGCAGGTGTCCCAGGCAGAGGACACGAGGTCTGAGGTAGCTCTGCTAGGTGACAGCTGGAAGTTATGCCCAGAAGCCTCAAATAGGTGCATCCCCTACTTTACAGGTAGACCAACCTTGAACAAGTCATACAATTCCTCTAAATCTTCAGGAAGGATCGAAACATCTGGGATGACAACTCGGAGCTTGAAAAGAAAGAAGAAACATATTAGTGTCAATCTTCTCTCCTGTCACCACTGACACGGGCAGGCCCAGGAGCCTCGCAGGGGCTGTATTTATGTGGTACAGCTGAAAACCACAGTATCGAAAAAACTTTGCAATTTTTCCCCCTTCTTTAGGTTCACAGCTGGACAGATCCGTGAAAAGAGAAATCCCTCAAGGGCGATTAGAAACAAAGAGGGGAAGTCCCTGAGCTACAGGTCACAGGAGGCCGGGGAAGCATCGCCATCATGCTCGCTCTCTTCTTACACTCTTCCCCAGGCCGTGGTCAGCGACAAGGTGCCGGGCTCGGCGCTCCTGCAGTTGTCCTGAATGGTAAAGCCACCCTAGAAATTAATGCACGCAGCTGCAAAAGAAAAACCAAACCCACAGGCATCCCAGGAAAGAGCCGTTTCCAGAGTCAGTAATGATCCTTCCTTCTTCTGAGATCTGGTGGTGCTGGCTGACGGTGCTGGGCGAAAGGGGAGATGTTAAGCTACCTCAGTCGAAACAATATTCTACTCACCACGTTTTGCTTGGTTGTGTCTTCGTGGCTTTGCAGGACACGGATTCGGTGTTTGTAGCGCATGTGCTCTATCTGCGCCACAGAGTGGTCTCCAAACTTCTACATGGGAGGAACAGAAATTTATTATTTTTATGGTATTTTACAATATTTGTGTTTCTCATTTACTGGAAATACAACTTTCAAAGTGTTGTGAGCCCTTGAAGAAAAAGCACACTTAGTCTCTAATTGATCTGTCAGTGCAGGTATTTATACTACACCTAGAAGCGTCCACTTGAGCACTTATTCAAGGAATCTGTAAAGGTATGTATTAACTTTCAACACATCCATGTTAAATTGAACCTTTTTCTTTTTAAAAATTGTAACTTAACTGACCAGCAGACACAGGGCAGTATCTTACCTCATAGGAGTCATGAATCAGGTTAGCTATTTCAGTCACTGGAGAAGCTTCCTGGTCATCGCTGAAGAACGCATGGTGATTACCAATAGGTGGCAGAGGGCTTTCCTCATTTTTGACATGCTCTAAAAACCTGAAAGGAAGAAATACAAGCAAGACAGATTACTTCGCACTGTGCTCTTCTCAAGATAAATAAGCAAACAAGTCTTATGGCTCAGAAATAAATTGGGTTTTGGGCTGCTAGGCTTTTCAAAAATGCCTTCGTGATTACTCATCCGAGGAATGGCAAGCCAGCCAAATGACTAAATGCTGCCCAAGGAAGAAAACTTCTGTCTCCTTGAAGTCTGGAGCAGGAAGCCCGTCACTCTAGGGAAGGCACAAAGAGCAGCAGTAAATATCACCCATTGACGCAGTCGATGCACGTCTTGGCGCAGCCAGGAAATTTCCCAGGACATCTACTTGTCCGACGTACAAAGCCCATTGTTTAAGGCAGACGCTGCGAAAGCAGCAGCAGCAGCAAGGTAACACGGAGGGTCCCACGGGTGCCTACAGAGCCCCGTCGTTATCACAGTGGCACCCAAATGCCTTTGTTTTAGGGCAGAACGGTCCACTGCGGAAGGAGCACTCCTGCGTGGCCATACCTGCTCAGGATCATCAGGGCCTGCCCATCGTCCTTGCTGTTACACAGATCCACGGCGTTGGCTTCCAGTATGGCCAAGCCCAGCTGGAAAATGGCTTTGATCCCATCATAGAAGAAGCAGTCCACAACATTCACAGCACTTTCCAGGGGCATGATGCTAAGGAAAAGGGTAAGGAACCACGAAAGAGAGATGGAAGCCAAGGCTGTCAGATCCTTCATATGTTCAGCCAGCTCTGGAAGTTGCTCTTTTATAAGCTCTTCGAACACCGACTGGTCTACCTGAGCACCTGCAAGTCATAAAGGAACAGTATTAGCCAGGACTGACAGGGGAAACAATATTCTTTAAAGCTAATGATCGCTGTCAACTATCAACTGCAAGACTTTCTTAAAATTTAAACTGACAAGATACGCGCACATCTACAATGAAAAATCCCATTATCGTCCTGCTGCGATCTCAGCCCCAACCCTCGTGTTCAAAATCCTTACTGTACAACTTTCTGCAGAAAGATCGTGTCAATTCTGCTGAGGGCCTTTAAGGTGCAATCAAATAGTAATAGCAGCAGCTGTTGTTTTTGGCTAAAAGAGCACATAACATTTAAGTGCAAGCGAAAGCATTCTTAAAGCATTTTACTGTTCGAGTTGGGATCTATGCAATGAAAATAAGACAGTGCACGTTCTTCTCCAGTGTATGTACTCAAGCAAGTGAGCAGTACAGCTTTCATTCTAGGTGAGAAAATATAACATGGAAATCCAGATAAGGCTACACACACTAAGCAGGAAGAAAAATACTTACACATAAATATATGTGCAAATATAAATATATACTTACATGCATTTATATATATATTTTAAGAACAGAAGATTTCTGCAATGCCCAGATACAAGCTTTCCTAGCTTTCCCAACCAGTCTTTCCAAAAGCAGCAGATCTGGGCTCTGTTTCAGCTAGTAGGCTCAGTCCTGCTTTGTCAGCAGCTGTTATAGAATCAATATAGTTTCGTATCGTTGAAACAGCCTGTGTCTACAAACCAGATTTGCCACATCAGGAGCTTTAACCAAAGATGCTGGAAGTTAAAAATGTTCCTGAACAAAAAATGCAGTTAGCTTTTCAATTATTTTATCTTTCCTTTCAAGGTATTTCATGTAGTCATTCTTTCACAGTCCATATTCTGCTAATATTCAGAGACAACTTTAATTGCTATGAAATTCCTGAGATATATATCCCCTTAGCACTCAAAACTTCTATCGTCCAAAATCAGAATATAACCTGGACAATTTGTGGCAGATCCCCAGCATCTTTTGGCTCTGAATCCAAATCATAAAAGAATAGATAGGACATTTCTCTGTCTTTAGAAGTTTTCGCATCAAGCCACAAAAAGCTTCTGCTGGTGGCTGAACAAACATTCCAGCACCACAAATCAAAAATAAGGTGCCCAGGGACATGCAAAAAGCTTTTGAGAAACACATCAAGCATGGTGCCTTCCTTTGAAGAGACAGCTTTCTCACATCAGATGGTCATAAATAAGAAGGGTAAAGAAAACAGAGGAGAAAACGGGCTGGGGTTACTCAGCAGAGGGCAGGGGGTTGTTTGTTTTTGAACAAGCTTAGTATAATAGTCATAGTTAACATAGACCAAAAAAATAGAGTTGGTTTTAGGGGTATTTGAAGGAAGCCAGAGACAGATAGGGAGACATGTATAAAAAGATCATTCCAGGCTCAGAGGCAGCACAGGAGAGACTGGGAAAAGCAGAGGTCTAAAAGAAATGTGTGATGCTGCCCAGATCTTCTGCAGAAGATCGTATTATAATTAGATGTTGACACTGTAGATGAAAGTAAGCATATGTATTCAAAGTCACTTTTATGCCCACCTTTTCACTAGGCTCCCAGAAACCACAATATCTGAGCAACTGAACATTTAATCTATTACAGCATGAAACCATAATGAGGTAGGAGTGTGCCAGTGTGTCCATTTAGAAATGATGACCCAAGATGCAAACTAAATGACACCTCCAAGACTGAAAAGGCAACTCTGAGAAACAAAGTGAGGTTTTCACTGTTTCAAGAATTATAACAGCAAAATGATGACAGTCTAACAGATAAAAGTGGGGTGAGATGGCCTGCTGGTTTAGGGAGAGGATGGAGAAGTCATGGTAATATGAGAATAGGATATGCATGACCCTTGTCACCACTCTTGACCCAAGTACAACTTGCTTCTATCTTGCAGCTATCTGCTTATGATTTCCCCTATACATTGCAGAAGGGAGAAGGATGGAGGGAGTTCCTGAAGGAGTGCCAGCCCTGCCTGCAGGCTCTTCCCATTTGCAAGTGAAATGATGCAAATGCTTGTTAAAAAACAGAGTGGTCATAGTTGGCACGGCTGAAGGAGGGAGATGGTTATGTAGGAAAAGTAAAAAGGTTGAGTAGGATGGAAGTACCTAAGTTTTGAAAGCAAAACTTTAATATAAATAGATTTTTAAAATATTCTGAATGTCATTAAAAAAAAGGCCAAAGAGAAGATGGAGCTAAGAAAGCCTGATCATTAATTCAGTAGCTGTTTTGACTGGAGAGATTACTGGCTGACACTGAAGAGGAAAAGCACAGTGACGGGTACCAAGGTCAGAGATCACCAAAGATATATAGAGATCAAAATCTGGACAACAGTGTTGGCAGTGCGGACAAAGAGGAAAAGTTGGGTGCTGGAAGTGTTATGCAGGAAGAAACAATGCAAAGTTTAGACAAGAGCTGGTTGCAAATCAAAAAAGAAGGTCAACTGGAATGCGAAGCCAAGAACACTAATTCAAGCAACAGGAACCAGAGGAGGGGCAGGGTGGACAAGATCAGTAGCATCGATTTGGCCGTGCTGAGGTCTAGGGTAAATCAGAGCTGCAGAAGTAACTGCTCAGTGAAGCAACCATGCTGCAAAACTGCACTGCTGCTGTTCAAGTAGGGGCAGCGGGGGAACTTCTGAGCTGAAGCCCCTGGCTCTTTGCACTGCGGTGAGCCTTGGCAGTACCTTTTTTAGAGTCACGGTACCACTCGCCCTTTCCTTTAGGTACAGAGGACAGGAAAACAGAGAGACAGGACAACCAAGACTATAAGCACTCAAACAACATAGGCTGCAGCCATGGTGAGTGATAGGCAAGATAGAAACCCTAAATTAGGTACAATTTAGGACTGTGATATGGCCACCCACATGGGACTATTCAAGTTTATCTGGGTGTGAAGAATGCTACTTACGGGCAATAACCCAGCAAGCACGAAAGTCATCAGTAATCAAGGCAGGCCCTAGGCTGATGATATCTAGAAATGCACAAGGACAGATAAAGCCGTGTTTCTTTTTTAATCAAGGAAGGAGACAGACGAATGTGGAAGTAAGTCATCAAGATGGCAGTTTAAAGTCACATTTGGAGACAAGAACCAAAGTTCCAACAAGTGGGACAGTTACAGTGCCCAATCCACTAGCTGAAAATACCAATGGTATTCACAGCACCACAAAACATCCTAAACATCCAGCTAACTTTGGAATAACTGCTTTAACTTATCTTACCTGCCAGTTCAGTGACAATAATTGCAGCAGCACAGTGTCAGGAGGGAGGTATGACAATCCCATCCTCCAAGCAAAAGATCAGAAATCTTCTCAGACACCTACTCCTGCTCCCCAGGCAGTACGCAAGTGCCCGCACCATTTCTAGCTCCCAGAACCGCTACCGCCAGGGATTTCCTCCTATCCCCACCTCCTCACAAGTGACCCTGATTCCTCGCTTTTCTACAGTTATGGTGGAACAGCAAGAACTGTAACTACAGAGTAAGGTTAGAATTAAAGAGGGAAAAGCTATCACACATTTCTGTAAGAGGAGGAAGTAAAGTGACTGCAAAGAACAAATACTTTTTCTTGTATGAATACCTGCAATTACTGCTCAGCCCCTCTTTTCTGTGTGTTCGGCAGATCTTTGCACAACAGCCTTAAAAATAGTCAAATTGCAAAGAACAGGAGACATAGGACATGCAGTACAAGGCACGCACTGCAGAGGGACTGGGCTTATTTCTTAATGCTGCATCTCACATTCAGAGGGTTTTCTATCATCCCTCATTACCAAGGGCCAGTTTAGATGCAAGCCTGTATTACTCCAGCAGCCAGGCAACGCAGAGACATCAGATCAGAAATAGTCACCCTAGCAGATCTTTCATAGGCCCATCTTAAACAGTTCAAGTCTCTTAATACTGAACGCTCCTAATCAAGACACGCAAGCTCTTCTATTTTTACCTAACAGACAAAAGCGCCACCTCCTTCTGACCAACAGGGGAAAAGAAAACCCAACAAATTTAAAAGCTGAGCATATATTTATAGTTCTTGCAGTTCAAACCCTTCAAACCAAAACCAACCCCAGCTGGAACCTGAGCAGCCACCGCTGCTGTGCCTGCACAGGGCACAAGTCGATGGACCTCCTCATCCGTGGGGTCTGGACCTCAGAAGACCTTGTGCATTTTACTTCACCTCGGCGCCATCCAGCTGCCCCTTCCCAGTTAGCAAGAAGAGAGGCCCGAGCTCACCTATCACTCGGTGGTTGAAGTAATCCGGCAGCATTCGCTCACACACAGCAACCAGCAGCCAAAAGGCTTCTTCCTCTTTGGCATACAACAGCAACACGGAGGTTAAAATATTCATAGACTTCCAAGGGCAAAGAAGAAAATGGGATTTGTTAGTGACAGCAAATCCTACTGACAGAAGCTAAATTGTGGCTATTTTTACAGAAAGAAAAGTAGCCTAACATGATGTAAACAACTTGAAAAAAACCCTCCAAAACAGCAAGAGACAGGTAATAGACAGTGAATACATAATTGCAACGCAGAGGCATAACAAGTTTTTCCAGCTTATGTATACTGCTTTTCCAAAGAGCAACAGCAAACGACGGAGAAAAGCAAATTACTGGATTTGCCCAGGTACAAAGTAGGTAACTGATAGTGCAAGATGTTTTGGGGCGGCTTTCCCCCCATCCCCATATTTGTATTTCGAAAGAAGATAAGGAATCTGGAACCAGTCTGATGTTAATCAGAATTCAGGGAGCTGCACAGAAGGTAAAATTATTATTTTAGCTGGCCAGCTGGGTAAAGTACTTCATGGTTTGTCATCAATTTTGGCAGAAAGGAGCAGAACTTTAGTTCATTAAACTTCTGCCCCAGCGTTCTACATGAATCTCATCCGTGCAGGCCGGTTTACTTTGCACTGTCTCCAAGTATTGGGTAAGAAACACACTTTCGAACAAACAGAAGCATCACAACCACTTTTTTCCCCTTCTTTACCTCTAAATGCAGTTCGCAAAATGCTGAGGGAAGACTTTTGTTAAACCAAAGTACCAGCCTATGCACTTGTTTTCCATGGTAAATGACATTTAATACATAAAATTATGTATTTTTCATAACAGAAAAGACATTATTAATCAAAACCAGCCTTAAAAAGACTATCAAGAGAATGATAAAACTGAGAGAGCAGAAAGAGGGGAAAAAAAAGCAGCAAGCGTTATCCCGCTGGGAGTTCTTCACCTGGCAGTATCCTATTTTGGGGTTCCTGTGCGCGTACGCCGTGAGCACCCTTCTCAGGGCGGCTATCCCTGTCTCGCTCTGGAAGGCGGGGTGTTCGGGCAGCGAGCGATGGAGGTCACGCTCAATCTCCTCCGTCACCATACAGCACTTGCCCATGGACGCCTCCACCAAGTGTACGTAGTAGCCGGGATGCGAGGCGAGATCCGTCACGGCGTCTGGTGGCAGCAGGGAGAGAGGAAGAGGAAGACGCAAGCGGATTAAGACGACGCTGCGCTTAGTGCTGTGGGTATTACTGCTTGAAAGGGTGTAAGCAAGATTTCTCCAAGGTCTGCGAATTTAGTGAAATCTCCAGATGTAACAGAAATAAAGTCCTAGCAGAATACGTGTCTTGAAAACAAAATAAATTATCAGCAAAGCTTATATGATGCAACATCATTCCAAACACCTTAATATTGACACTGAGCAGAAAACTTACCCAGCAGAAAGTATTACTGGGAGAAATATACTCAGCGCTGTTCACACCCTCCAAGGAGAAAAACCCCCACGTGAAGGAATACTTTCTACAAATGTCTGAACATGTCATATACTGGATCAAGGACTAAACTTGAGATCGTATTGTAAACACATTCTAGCTCTGCCAGATCTGTGGATGAAACGAGTTGTTTTTTCCATCTCCAGTTTCTATTACCCCTGCCAACATTCAACAAGAAGCAGGAGCGGGACTGCTGACTTTAAGATGTCATTATTTTGCAATAATTTCATTTGCCTAGGGTTAAATCAATATTTGTGCTACAATCTAATTGTTGCTGGAAGACGAACATTATTTTATGGAATCATGACATTAAATTTTAAATTACACAGATGAAGCAGATGTTATTCCAATCCTTCTGCACATCATGCCGTTATCCAGAGATAAAATTTTTACAGATCTATGTAGGTACTTCCTTGCACTTATTAGTTCAGCAGCCGCTCATTTCTCTTCTGTAAGCACTATCATAAGCTCCATGTAAATTACATTTAACTGCCTTTGGGAGACTTCTTGCCTAAATGTTTTGCCATGTTCAGAATAAGATGATGCCTACAGCCAACTTTTCTAAGAGCGCTCACCTGAGAAAAGCAGCCAGAGTTTGCCTCTTAAGGATTCTGGGATTCCCATTGCAACAAGTTTTCTGATCTTCTCCGTGCGAAACATGCACACAGTTCTGCCATATTCTACAAAATGGTCATCCCACAGACTCTCCTTGATTTGCTCCCTAGACTGGGAACAAGAAGGTATCTTTTAAAAGAACAAATCGTGTGAATGCGAGAACTGGTGAACAGAAACATTTGACATATTAGAAATTCTGCAAGGTGTTTCCATTACCAATGGATATGGGAAGTCTGCTCTAAGGACTACAACTTTCCCCATTTTGCATATGGAATTCACCACATAGGGGCCAGCAGAACTGATCAGACAGGGAGAAAAATATAAATATTCACCAGAAAGATATGAGAGGGTTGAGTGAGAGGAACAAACTCCAAGCAAACAGAAAACCTGTTATCCCATACGCAACTTCTCCAGCCAATATAGAGTTCATTTTACTAAAAATGAGTATCTGTTTGAATGTTATCCCAGCTTTTTTTTAAAAAAAAGAAAAACAAACTCCTACAACTTCCCCCAAATGTTACATACCTTTCCAAAATCAAGGCCTGCCATTCCTGCCTGATGAAAGTCTGACCTTAGCGCTTCTGCATTGAGCAAATAACTGCTCTCCTTTCCGCATTCGCTTCTCTCCTTGCTTTGTGAAGCCTCTGTTCGTGGACACGCAGACTCACCGTCCCTGAGCACGCACGTGGATCCGAAGGCAGGAGTGTTCTGCAGTGCAGAATCAAAGCGGTAATGACTAAGAAGAGGTTAAGAACTACTCAGCTGTCTTCAAGACACAGAGCTGGGTTAGCCTTCGCCTTCTGCATCAAAACTTTTCACCTTTCAGGAGGAAAGGCCTTATTCAAGACTTTATACAAATTAGCACTCGTTTCTATGTCAGAAAAAGGGTGGTTACTTTGAAACAGAAATTGTTAGCCAATTCTAAGTGTCCTTGATGACAAGCTACCAAACAATCTTCTAACTTTGGTTAGCATTTGAAAAACAGAATCAGAGAACAATTTAGGTTGGAGAGGACCGTCTTTTTCAACCCCCTGCACAAAGCAGAGTCCCTCAGACCAGATTGCTGGGGGCTGTGTCCAGCTGAGTTGAGTAGCTCCAAGGAAGGGGAGTCCACAGCCCCTCTGGGCAGCCTGGTCCAGCTCTGCCCACCCTTGAGGGGAAATCTTTCTCTTTTTATCTAATCAGATTTTCCCTTGCTGCAACTTGTGACTGTTGCTGCTCATCTTTTACCTGGCACCTCCAAGAAGAGTCTGGCTCCACCTTCTCTGTAATTCCCCATTAGCTAGTGGAAGACAGGCTGAACAAGCCCTGCTCCCTCAAACCTCTCCTCATAATGCATGTTCTCCAGCCCCTGACCATCTTGTGGCCCTCCACTAAACTTACTCCAATTTGTCAATGCTTTTCTTGTGTGGTAGGGTAGAGTCAAAACTGGCCACAGTACTCCTGATCAGCCCCAAAGTGCTGAAAAAAAGGGAATAGTAACACCCCTTGACCTGCAGATCACACTCCTGCTAGCTGTTGCTTCTCTTCACTGTAAGAGCACACTGCTGACTTATAAGCTCAGCCCGTTGTCCACCATGATCCCCTGCCTTTTCCACATGGCTGCTCTCCAGCCAGCCCGCCCCCAGCCCCTCCTGTTGCATGGGGGTTACTCTGCCAGGCTTCGCGTTTGCTTTTGTTGAACTTCATAAGGTCTCCATCAGCCCACTTCTCCAGATCGCCACATATTCACTGCCCCCCACAGTGTGTCAATCACAACCGTGCTGCGGGTGCGCTCCATCCCATCGGGCAGGTCATTACAGAAGGCATCAGGACAGCACTGGCCCAAGACCAACCCCCTGAGGAAGGCAGGACAACGGACCAATGGATAAACACGTTGAATTCATAATAGAAACGAAACCCCAGAAGTTCAGTACCTGGTTCTTATTTTGTGAGTTGTTACAGTGCACTGGGTTGCTGGAGTTCACTTCTTTTAGCCTCTGGAGCAGGTTCTCCACCAAAGTATCCCGGTCCTTCAGCTCAATGAACTGAAAGGCTGTCTTGCTCCTTATGCTAACAATGATGGGATTAGGGAGAAGGCTTGTGTCCTCCATCTTCTCTATGCTGATTACCTTTTCCAGAAACATTACAGAAAACACATTATGCACCACCTCCACAGAAACATCTTCAAATACTCTACATGTACCGAAATGTACAACCACAGCATTCATTTACACGTATACTTTAAACATGATTATTCATATTGTCTTTTCTTGATCAGACACATCCTACCACCTGAAGTTTATGGTCTCTTTAGAAGCTCAAAGCAGGCACCAAAAAGTATCCCAGCTACCTTTTTTTCTTTTTTTAAAAGACTTTGAGGTCCACTTCTGGAGAGTGGACTGAGGGGAACGAAATAAAGGGGAGTGATGATTAAAACAAGATTTAGAAAACCATCAACTTGATCAAATTCTGGGGGATGGAGGAGGAGATTTACTTTCACATTCCTCAGGACAGGGGAAAACAGTTTTGTTGCTTCTGATTAATTATATAACGCTGTTCTCTTATTGTTTTCTATTTCTGTAACAGTGGAAGATAAGTTGCTACAGTTAGGATATTTCGATGTTACTCTGTTATTAGCCGAGGATGAAAGGAAAGCTTTAATTAAAAGATCATAACAGCCTCGTATCCACAGCAGATCAGACAGGTGTTTGCTGACAGCTTCCTTCTCCTCTTCTACTCCCACCACCTTCCCATGCATCCTCTGTTCCATTTAAATAAGTCTCTGATTTCATGGAAATGTGGCAGCTCGTCATTGCCTCCAGAATATCCCCTTTTTCTCTCTGCCCTACAGGTTTGCAAAGTATCCACAGGTTTGCTAGAGTTTGTCTATGGAGGGAGAGCTTCAACACTTCGAAGTGTTCGTCCCACACAAGGATGCTTTTATACTGCTAGAAGGGCCCAAGCTGAAGTCTCCATCAACATCAAGCTGGACGTACGCATTTATGGAGCTGGGAGAGGAGCACTGTCCGAGCCTTGGAGCGAGCAGACTCTGTTTTGCAGTGCTCTGTCCTGCTGCATTCCCTGTCCATACTTCACTTTGAGGATTGTGTTGGGTCACGTATGCATATTTTTAGGAACTCATGCCCTAAGGAGTCCCAGAACAAGCTTTACAACAATCCTGTAGGCCCGATATACACAAGCATCCTACTCCTTTTCATCAAATGATATTTTTTAGATAAGTCAAGTGACAGCGGATGCTTACAGCAGAAAAAGGCAGATAGGGACCCAAAATGAAACAAACGAACAACTCTACCTCTCTAAGTGGGATGATAACATTGCAGCAGCCATTTTCTTTGCTGGCAAAACAGATGTAACTGTCTGAAGTATACATCCTTCCCGCTGTGTGACAGCGACTAAATGGCGTCCAGAGAGAACAGTCAATAACTTCGTGCAGCTTCTCCTTCCTGGGCAATCTGAAGAAGGCCCGAAAGAATTCATTCTGCGCTCTGGCTTCAAGATCCCTTAAGAGAAAGCAGTAAGAGCAAATCACAAGACCCCAAAAGCCAGGACATCAAGCCCAAAGTTCATTTTCTCGTTAGCCTCACCAAGAGCGAGGGATACAGAGTAAAAGCACCGTGGCACGGCAATCTTCACTGCCTATGTGAACAGATCGATAAAAGACAGACTTTGAAATACAAAAAAGAATCATCATCAACACTTGCTTGTTTAATAATAAGATCAAAAGCAACTACTGTAGTGAATAGGAAAGGAAAGGACACTCACTGAAATCAGCTGGTTTGTTTTTGGTTGGTTTTTTTTAATTATTATTTAACCATGCATTTTCTATGGCTGCTGTACCACTTTCCAGCCTCCAAGAGTTACAGGTTTCAATGCCCAGGAGACAACTAGATCTTTCATCTGATGAACATACATTGAGCAACAGAGATTAGCTTTATGTTCCTTGTTTCCCTTCCCAGTAGCATTACCAACCTCACCCCGGGGATTTGCATCTGCCCCTAAACGTAATGCATTTGCTCCACGAGTACTTCCGAAGTGGTCAGTAACAGGAGAGCTAATGACAGTGGCATTTAAATCATCGCATCCTCAACTTGCAGAGGTATCGGCCTTTGAGAGCCCTCAGGACAGTTGCAAAACACAAAACAGTTTCAGGTCACTTACGGACTCAGTTGAGAATAACAGCACCAGCTACATTCCGTTTGGACTTGGCTTCCTTCCAGTCACCCATCCACATTTATGTGGAGAGGAAAAAATTTAAATAAATGAAGCTTTTGTTACTGAGCTATGGTTAAACAGACTTGAGTTTGGGGATTATTTTTCTTCTCCTCCTTTTTTAATGAAGAAGTCTGTGGTAATTTAGAGAGCTATGCAATTACATTATAAACAGACCACGGCTATTAGCTCACCAACAGCAGCTCCAGAAACATTAGGGCTTAAATTCTATCATTTTCTTTACTACGAGTAAATTTTTCCAAACGTGATTCACCTTAGGGAAAAAAAAAAAAAGGCAAAAAGAAAAAAAAAAAACCCTTGACTTTGTTCCATTGAAAGAATGTAAAGCGTGGGCTGAAGCATAACAGGGAGTGGTACCTTGGTGCTGTAAATCCCCTCTCCGCTCCTTCCTTCACCATCCTCTTCTGCAGACACCTTCCCCCCACCCCAGCCCTGCTGTTTACAAATTAAGTTGAGACAGATGAAGCCTCTTCTTCAGGAGTAAATCAATGATTTGGGTTTTTTTATTTCAGTTTAATCCATAGAGAAAACTAAAGCTATGTGAAACAGGGAGGAAGAGAATCCAGAACAAACTGAGATCTGAGGAGGGAGGATCTGTATCTGTGAGCAACACAGACAGAATGCGCTCGACCAGTGTTCTGCTGCTGTTTCCTTCTCAAGCATTATCTTCCTTAATAATATTATCCAAGGAAAACAGACAAATAGTCTCCTGTTTTTCACAAAGAACAAAGAGAAACCCTCTTTGTGAAGCAAGACAAAAAGGTTGCTCCCGAGTTAAAGTTCCACTGCGAGAGCAACTCTGATAAGTGCCCGCAGCGATCTGCTATTGTGACAAAGCTGGATCAGGATATGCCTCTTAGTTAACTCACCACTAAAATATTTTCCATTTCTGCACAGCACAGATGAATGCTGCTGATAGCATCTGCAGCCAGGTCTGGGTAGAGCTGTGCTCTCCTGCTATTGTGCTGAGAAGGTAAGACCCTCCCTGCATCCACTCGCCTGTTAAAACTTATACATCTTTATGTGAAAAGAGGCATTATACAGAAGAGTGGAACCTCTGTTGAGGCAGTACTTGTCTGTTTATTTAAGAGTTGACTGTTTCTAATGCTCCAAAGTCTGCGGTTTCTGAGTTTTCAGGATTTTGCTGCATCTCTTGGGGCTGCAGCCTCCAGGCATGGGGCCTTTCAGACAAGAAGCCACAGGTTTTTAAGCTGAAGAATGACATTTCTGACATTCACCAAGCACTGCGTCCAACCCCCTCACCCCGTGCCGGGGGAAGGCTGCCAACCCCAACATCCCTGGAACTGCCTGTGCCCCCATGACTCACCACACAGGGTCACGCAGGGCCACTGCAGGGACCACACCGCAGCCAGGGATGCCAGAGACAAGTGCCGAAACAGGAGCCAGCCTGCCAGCAGGAGGGATCACAGAAAGAAAAATGGCAGCACGGGGATGAAATGCTGTCAGCACTTACCACTGTGGGCTCAAATAAGAACTTTTATTGGAAAGTGGCACACCGTGAAAGGATTTCCTGTTAGACTGGCAAATTCTCGGGCTTAAAGCAATTGCTTCCCTTCATAAATACAGCCAAACAAAAATAGAGCTGGTTAAAAAAACCCAAACCCTCTAACTCCAAAAAACCCACAACCGAAATTAGCTCCTAAAACAAGACAGGCAGTTGTTTAAACATGATACAGCAAAGATGCGGCGACTGTGGGACCACATCCCAGGTCCCACGGCTTCCATTTTGAGTTTCACAATACCTCCAACGCTGAACCGACATGCAACCTTTCTACCTGCAGCCCAATCTGTTTGAAATGTTCTCCTCTAACTTAACCATTTCCATGTTGGTTTGGTTTTTAAGCAAACGCAGTGTACTGAGCTGTACCTAAGAAAAAAAAATAATGAATGCTTTTGTTATGTAAAAATAATTTTTATTACATGCATCAGAAGAATAAAAGGCGAGGAAGATGCAATTGTCTTGTTCCCTACTTTTCAGAAAAGTCAGCAATTCTTTCTAAGCGCAGTTCCCGACTTGCACGTTACGGGATCCTGGCCTGCCTCCAACTCCAGCACTTCAAAGTGAATGGCAAGTCTGAACTGAGATAACTCCTTGTGTGTGACCCCTACGTTACCTTCCAAGAGTTTTAAATTAAAGGAAATAACACACAAGACTAACAAAATGCCTAAAAGCATCAGGATACTTAAAATTATGTCCTCACTGTCAAATGTTTTTCTCTGCTTTAAATCTAACAGAAGTCAGCTTGGCAAGATTTTAGCTCTGCTGAGTCACTTGCTGCCTATCTAACATCTAAACAGACTGGCTGACCTCTTGCTTTTAGAGACCAATTACTAGACTCTTCTTGCTATTCAGACTTCAGAAAGTTACAGGTTTTGGAAATAACACATCCAGTGATACGTGTCTTGTTTACTGGAAGAACCGCTAAATTCGTGTGGCTTCTCGTAAGCAAGCCGGGAGAAGTCATCTGAGAAGAGCCAACATGGACTTGTCAGGACACATGTAAACTGAACATCGTTTCCTTACACAGCAAGAACACTGGACTTGTAGATGGAGGAGATGCAACGGATATTTTAGCCAGAATTTATGGAAGTCTTGATATTCCCTCACATGGAACTAATAAAACTGGATCCAAGTGAAAAACTGTTGTACCAAGCCAGTTGAAAAAGAGTACCCCAAAAAGCGGCCCTTAAAGGCTCCCCGGTAAACTGGAAGGCTGTATTAAGAGACCCTTCTTGGGCGTCTGTCCTGGACTGGCTTCTGTTCAATGTCTTCATCAGCAATCTGCACAACGGATCAAGATATTGTTATTATTAAACTTGCACAGGACATGAGGCTGGTAGAGGCTAATGAGCAGAAGAACAGGATTAGGTTCAGACTGATATGTATAAAATTAAGGATGGTGTGGGAAAAAAACATTACAAGTATTTTCAGCCGTACATCACAAGCTGCACAAAGCCAGCATGGAGATAAACTCCACCAGCATCCATTCAGGAAAAAGAGAAGACATCAGGGTTACAGGGGATCACAACTTGAAGGCGAGCCACCAGCCTCGTGCTCACAGGAGGAAGAGGAGCACCGCGCCGGGCTGCAGAATTGCACGGCCACCAAAATGCAGCACGGCAGTCCTGGAGTTGCTGCAGAGATGGTCACACTGCTCCTGCCCTGGTCAGCACCGGCAAGGCGTTGGGGGCAATCCTGCATCCCACCACCCCACGCCTGCAGCCGCACAGGAAAAGTGACAAACGTCCAGAGAAAAGTGACCAGAAGGGCTAAAATCAGGACCGATGAGAAAAACGTGGGCAAACTAGGGCAGCGCAGTTTAAAGAAGAGAAGAGAAAGGAGATGCATACCAACCTCCAAATACACAAATGGTTGCTCTGAAGAAAGAGAGAACCTCTGATCTCTTCAATAATACTGGCTAGGATAACAAGTAATAGACTCAAAAAGCAGCATGAAAGATTCCAGTCAGACTTCAGAAAGATTTTTCAATGATAGAACAGCGAAGTACCGGTATGGATCCTGGTATTTCAATTACTGGAAATCCTTAAAAACAGGTTAGGCAATCATCTGTCACTAGCGACACACAGAGATAATCCAAACTCTGCCTTTTGCTGGGCAGATGCAATAAAAGGAGGTTCTTTCTAGTCACATCCTCCTTGTTGCTCAAGGTTTACAGCATTCTTGGATTCCCTCTCTGAAGGAATTAACGTGGACTGAAATGACATTTACGATTCAAGATACTTCAAACAGGTTCCGTTCAGCTTAGATCAGTGTTAAAAACCTTCTTTGCCTTCACATGAAGCAAAGCCATCCTCATTGGCGATTCACAGTCAGACATGAAGAAAAGAAACCGAGGTGCTTAGAGCCTGGAGAAACATATCATACTTTTGAACACTTACTGACAGCAGCACTAAAGCTTTTAAATGGTGTGTTCTGCTCTGGCCCATTTCCTCACTACATTTGAGGAATGCAATGGATTCTTAGAGATGGAAATAAGAAGTACAAGAAACCTATACCAGAGATTTTAGTGACCTTCCTATTAAAAAAGAAAAAACTGTTACTTTATGTTACAATAAAATTGCACGGCACATAAATATGTGTGCAAGAAATGGCATTTGTAGTTATCAAACACCTCAGCTTTACTTTTTACACCTCAGCTTTTTGCTTTTTACAGCAGTTAGTTTAATTTCCATTAATCTCCTTGTAATCCATTGTTCCGAGCCTTATGCTCTCATTAGGCAGCACGGAAACTTGTATATTAACTTGTTTGAGTCTGGCCATGATGTAATTTGTGTCACAGACTGTGGGCCTCATCCCACAGACTATCTGAGTCCCATCCCTCCACTGCTCAGCAGAATGACCCCAGGAGCTTCAGGAATGGCATCAAAGGTTTCTGGTTTTCAGAATGTAGAATATACAGACCACAACGGCATTAAAAGCGCATTTTTTAAAAATAAAGATATTGAGACGAGCTTCTTGCAAAAGAAAGCCTAACAAACAAAAGCAATCTAGAACAACTTCATTAATTTGACACAGCTGGAATAGCTCTAATGATGTGTGGATTATTGCTTTCATTTTGATAGACTACTATTTGCTTCCAAATCATGCACAAGAATTAACAAAGACAATTATGAGGGGGAAAATGTCAAGAGGAAAATAGTTGTTCTTGTGGTACTACAATGGCTTCAGGAAAAAAAACAGCAACAAAAAGTTCACACAACAAAAAAGTTCAATCCCCCCCCAAAACATGTTAGCACTAAAAACCAGTTTATCCACTATTCAAACTACAGTCTTGCTTAATCACGTTACATCCAAGTGGTTGCTGAAGTGTGACAAAGGGCACCAGAAACAGCAACTTATCCAACCACTACCTAATTTGTGCAGAGGAAACGGGATTTTGGCATCTTCAATGTTTCCATGTTTTCTTATCTGCCATCTCAAGTTACAGCACATCAGCACAGGTTAGAGAACATCTTGCCCAGGAACTCTCCAGTAAATATTTTTTTATCCTTCCTTCTCCTCTGCCCCCCCAACTTTTTTTTTCAAGTTGGAAGGAAGGAAAGGAAAAAACCTGTTTGAATAAATGTGCGAGATGGTTTCTGTTGCTTGTTTGCTAGTAGACATACTACTTTTCAAAAATGGCACAAGGTATCTACAGGTTGATTACCTGAGAGCCTCGTTATTACAGCATATTACTAAGCTTATACTTTTCTTTGCAACCGTAATTTTAGTTTCTTTGCAGTCTTCCATTCAGTTAGTACCCCTGATTCAAAGATTATTTTGGGAATTGACAATGATGAGTTAAACATCAGTAGATCCTGAAAATATCACCCCCAATTTTTTTGTTACACCTCCTCTGGATTTATCTTCCTTGCTTGGTGCATCTAACTTTTCAGCGCAAACGCAGGAGGAGGGTGGAATGGTAAAGCACGGAAGGGGGCTTAGATATAACCTCACTCAAAGCAATATCCTACATTAGTGGAAGTACATATCCCACATTTCTTGGGCCAAAAGCCTACAACGTTAACCACATCCAATTACACATACATTGTAAAAACAACAGTAGCTCTTGTGTTTAAAGGAGCCCTGGCTATGAAAAAAAAAAAGCCTGCAAAGATGTTTGTGGCTGCTCACCACCGTAACACCTCAGATTAATTCCTTGACGACATCATGGATGAAATCCTGGTGTCAGTGGTTTTCCTTATTGTGTGTACGTATGAAATTGCAGAGAAAGTGCGGTTTGCTGTTTTAAACTCCATTAAGAAACTTTGCAGAAGTGTTTAGCTGAGATGTATACCCAACGCCACCGCAAAAATGCCCCTCAGAAACAACACAATGGCTACTGGACATGTCTCTATTTTTGGGGAAAGGATACCACACATTCCTTACATTTCAGCCAGGAAGCACCACCTGGGTCATTCCCTCCGTACCTCTGGCAGAGGGAGAGGAAGGAAGAGCAGGAAAGGGTCTGATTCAGGAGGGTATAAGCCTTCACTCACACCCCATTCAGAAAAGAAGTATTTTAAAACCAGCACATTAACCCTGACCGCTTAGGCAAATTCCAGTTTGGGCTATTCCATCCTGCCCACCTAAAATTTCTCTGGGCAGTTTCCCTTCCCCTTTCCCACAGCAGCAAATAAAACACAAAATTGTGTGTTGTGCAAGCGGCAGAGAAATAGTTATCAGCCTTCCCCCTGAGAGCCCGATGCATTTCTGTAGTGGGAGAGGAATGCAGAGATGCATTTCGGGGACGTATCGGGTAGAGCTGACAATAGCATATTAATCTGTTGCAAATGCCTGTGGGTTTTTTAAGTCCTATAATTGCTTGCTATTTTTTAAGTCCTATAATTGCTTGCTAAGTCGGCTATGGCAATCACGCTAGTGGGAAATTCCATGTTTCAGATATGATCAAAAGCAATAATTCTACAGAACTGATGGGACCAGGAAAGCCTACACATTGCCAAAATTATAAACAAAATAATATTGCTCTTCAGGGAAGACGGAAAACAGCCCTTGCTGCAATCTACCCTTCTACAGGGAAGAGGACTTTAAAAACAAATGAACAAAAAACCACAGTGATGTTTAAGGGAAGAATATAAAATAGAAAAAAAGTATCTTGCACACAAGTTAAAATGCACCTATTTGATATGCTGTAGTACATCATAAAATCTCTTTTTTTGCCCAATCAAGTAAACCTCTGAAGTGTTACCCAGCTAACAAAGCCAACCGTGAAGCCCACCACTGAACCTCTGCTCACACAAGGGAGAACAACTTCGCTTTTTACCTTTTGGTAATCTGAGTAGGATCCTGTAGGCCTGGATCCAGTTCAAAGATCTCATTGTCCAGTAGCCTTCGGAGCGTCACATCTGCCAGTTGCTCCATGATCCTGAAAGCCTCGGCGATATTCAGGAAGGTGGAGAAGTCGCGCTCTTTATTTGGAGTGGTGACACGGACCGTGTCGGTCATGAAGACGTTGGAGGTTCTTTCCAGCTTCTGGACCTCAACCCAAGGAATGATAAGTTTCACTGCCATCGGAGAAAAAAGCAAAAGTAGGTTGGAAACTCTGCTTACATTTTTCAGGTTTGGGAAATAAGCAAATCCAGAATGAAATGCAAACAACCGAAGAGACGAAACACCTATTTTTACAGACAAAGACCAAGCAAAAGCTGAAATACCTGTTATTACTCCATGCTGATTCCCCCCCACTCCAAAAGATTGTCTTTTTTTCAGAATCTCTCCCTCAAAATTTTACCTATTTTCGTAAGAAGTGCTGGACTGGGGAGTTCTGCCTTTGCAGAACATCTGCCACAAGCTGTGCTCCTTTACAACTCGTTTCTGCAGCCTGCTTCATCAGATGCAGCGGTTCATTTCAAGAGCAGGAAGAATATAGGGAAAAGCTTTGTAATCTCCCAGAAATAAAACTGTAGGCAGGTGGAAACCCAGTTACATGCACAGTACTTTAACTTTAAAAATACAGCTAACTCCCATACAAAAAAAGCAGCTTTTGCACATGGACATTTTTATAAAGTTTAAGTGTTGCTATAAACAGGCCTAGGCATTGGGATCTTCCTGATTTGGTCATTTTTTACTGAAAAGGTGCACAGGCAAATCTTGCCCTAAACATTAACTGTAGTCAGACTTGTTTATAAAAAAGAAAAAGTATAGAAAACTGTTTTCTATACTTAAACACTGCTGAATCATATGAAGACAAACAGTAAACAGAATCAGCTTATTTTAGATAACCACTGCAGGATGTTACTCGCCTCTCTCATGCGAATCTCTGGGCAGAAATTAGGCTGGAAGGGACTTTAAAATAGATTAAATTTCTATTTAACAACTGTTGGAAGCTTCCCAGGGTTCTCTGTGCCAACAACACCAAGACTACACCCCCTAACATCCCTAGC
Source organism: Charadrius vociferus (assembly GCF_000708025.1). Lineage (NCBI taxonomy): Eukaryota > Metazoa > Chordata > Aves > Charadriiformes > Charadriidae > Charadrius > Charadrius vociferus. Next base: position 3,730,462 of record NW_009647874.1, on the reverse strand, counting down.
TGGTCTCCTGATGCCAATAAAGCAATAAAAAAGCAGTAATAACAAACACTGTCATATATACGTGCAACACTTATCCATGATCATTCATTACCTCAGGAGCTACCCTCAGCAAGTTCTCTGTACTACATGAACCACAGCTGCCAAGAGTATTTGCAGATTATGGTTTTTTCTTAAATAAAGCACAGCTGCGTCAACACGCACAAAGTGTTGCGAATGGTCATAAAATCATCTGTACGGACACAGCCAAGGGAAGAAAGATTAAATAGCGCCGTAGCAATAGCGCTATTGTTCATGCAGGTCGGAATCACATAAGCTCTTACAGTGTTGGTTACAGAAACAGCACAGCAGACATAAGGGGCCCAAACTACTGATGAAAAGTACAGTGTCTTCAAAGTTTTAGAAAAACACAAGTTTAATTAAAAATTGTGAAGAAACCTTGGCATGCCCTTTTAAGAAATCTGATGTTCTAAGCCTCTGAAAGTCTGCAAATACTTCGAAGCTTAGATAAAAGGGGACTTGTCCTGGAAAAAAATGTTCCATGGAGTTTATGCTCGCATAAGCTGTAAGTTAATTTTATGAGAAGCTGAAAACAGGTTCCAATATTGCATTCCAGATCATTTCAACATAAAACAAAACAAGGGGAAGGCGAAAGTCTTGCCAGAAGCAGAAGACTTAACACTTTGCCTATAAAGAGATTTCAGTCTACTGTTTGGGGGGATTTTTGTAGAGTTAAAACACATATAAGAACTATTTTGATTGCAACTCATATATTGGGTTTTTTCCCCTGTGCTGTATTGAAGAGTGCAATAAATGTGATTTCTTAGCAATATTTTCTAGATCAGATTTAACCAGATTTAAAAAAAAAAAAAAGACAATGAATGACTTGTTCTACATATAATCAGCCTCAGCTTCTCCAACAATAACAAGCAGAACTATAGTAAATCTGGATTATTCAATGTAATACAAGTATTTCATAAATGTGACAAAATACTAGCTTTGGAACAGAAACAATCTGCTTTATCAGAATCAGGGTGGTAGGAAGCACTTCAACATATAATACTTCCCACCAAGCTAGAGAAGTTTCGTTTAACCAAAAGAAAATTCAGGTTTTTATTTCACATTTCCATGCAAATGCATGGGAACACAAAGGCAACACAACTGACTGCAACAGTGAATAAACACAGTATTTTCCATGGTCAAAATGAAAAGCTGCCAACATGTAGTTGTTTGGGGGGATTCTGCATTTTCATAATGTATTATTATGAAAAGAGATGAGAAGTGATTTCTTCTTAAATAATACAGCATGATGTTGTACTTCTAGTATCATTTAACGATCTCTGGTATCGCATAGACAAAACTTTTGGAACAATATGAAGGAATTTTTTCTCTCCCTCCTCCATCCCCCATTATCATTAATAAGTATCATTTTTGCTTTGTGTGCTTTGGCAGACTGGATATCTCAGATTTAATGAGAGAAAGCCTGCAATGACAGCAAGAAGAAATAAATGACAAGGATATTATTTGATACTAAACAGAAAACAAGGAGATTAAACAAGAACCCAGACATCTAGTATGTATCAAGAGACTCTGTTCTAGTCTTTCCAGCAAAACTCAAGTTTCGTTTTTATAACAAATAACAAACCTACCAGCATTTTAAATCTAACTCTGCTGCCTTTTGCAGATATGACAAAATAATTGGCCTGCAATGATACAAGGGAAAAAAGGACCTCTAACTCTAAGCATGTCTTTGTATGTTTTAAGTCTTAGAAATTACCAATTACTAACTTTCTTATCTTTGCATTAATGTAATTAACTTTTAAATCTACAGTTTTATTTGACTAGCCATCCCAATATTAAATCCAGACAGTAAATGGTGATGTTTTCCTAATTGTTATAACTGACAATTCTTGCTATATTTATAGCAGTATAGGTTTATACTACTGTCCTTGATGAAGTTGCAGCAGGATAAACAGGACTTAAAAGGTTATCAGCTCATGCACAACCTTACAAAACAGAGAAATGCTACAGTGTTTAAATGGCTACATTCTTTTTTTACCATCTAATGTCTATTACATTAATTTTTACCTTCTAGTACCTGTTCTGACAGGCTTTTCATAGTCACGCGACTCTTCCTCTGTAGAGGAAGACCATGACCAAAGTCTTACAATTTGCTGAACCACTGAAGGTCTAAAAACCCCTTGTGACCTTCCTGCACTGCTATTCAGAAACGCAAAAAAAAAAATCCCTAACTTGCTGTTGTTTTTTCCCTTAAAAACTCTGAATTTTCACCTGGTTCTCCAGGGCATAGCCCTGTTATGTTTCCTGGGCTATTTTCGGCAGGCAGCTGGAGTCCGGCATCCCTGGCGCCACCAGCCCTTGCCCCACCACGCGGCACTGTGCATCCCTGCCTGCAGGAGGGACCCGTCCTTACCCTTTTTGGCCCTAAAAGTCTCTATTTCAGAATCTGTAGGAGGTCTGTTACATTTTAAGGCTGCATCACCATGGCAAGAAAATCAACCAGATAGCAGCTGGGTCTGCATGCTCTTATAGTCTCATTTTTGTTACTGGATTCATACTACAATATAAACATAAAGGCTGAAAACTAAATTAAACAGGATCTTTCAGCTGAACAACAAAAAGCTCAGAATCTAAACTTCAGAGGCAAATTAGGCTTTTCATAAAAATTCTAGCTATTCGTGCTTTTAAAAATAGTTATATTTATCTCTCTCCCCAGCATTAGATTTATACTTACATTCTTTGCCCAGGAAGAAGGAATAAAAACAGAGATGATTGATGCTCAAATAAAGCCAGCCTTGCCGAGGAACTTTTCCTTTCCAACAGCAACAGGAATAATAGGTGATCAACTTCTCGGCTTCAGGAAAATTAAATCTGGATTCAAATTTCACCAGGGCTTCTCGGAACTTCTCAGGGTCTTCCTCCTGCTCGGCGAGCTTGCTGCTCGTTTCCTCCGCAATCAGCGCCTGAGTTCATAACGAGATAATATATCAGGATACAGCCACGGCATTCGCACTCAAGCAAGTTGATACAAGCTACCCATTCAAATCTTAATAATGAAACTCTTTCTTACAAAGAAATTAAAGTTTATTTGCGATTTTCACAAATGGAGAAATTTCTGTGGTGTTTGCAACTCTTACATATTTTGAATGCTACCAAATCAAGATTTTGGGGGCCTTTTTTTTTATTGTTATTTTTTCAGTGAGTCTGGCAGAATCATGTATTTATAGTTTCACTAAAGCTTATGATTGCTGTTATTTGGTGTATACGGAGCAAAGGTAGAGTAACAATTGCGTGTACTGACCAGTACTATTTTCCTATGAAAAAGCAATGCAGTGAGATGTGTCAGTAACTTGTAACATGCTTGGAACCATTAAAAACATAGTTTCAAGAACATCTATGCAAATATAATTAAGTGTTGAGAATTTTAATAGCGGTATTACAATAGAGGACTTAAGTATACATTGCGCCATTCAGACAAATAATCTGTACGTTACAGCACCTGGTATAATTTGCAATTACCAAGTAGTCCTAACATGCCAAAAGTCTACAGAAGAGGCGAGGGTACAAAATCTGGACTTAACATTCATTAAGGAACCCTGAAGAATTTTAAATATGTGCTGTGCTAGGTAACAGGCTGCCACAGTGTTATCAAGAGAGATTAATTGTATTTGAGCCTTTCAGTGCACTTAGACAAAGTTGTTTTTTTTAAGAAAACAGGATAAAAATTAAGATTTACACGATGATGTTTTGCCTCTCCGTAGCCTTCTTCCCCAACTTCAGAGCCCACTGAGATCACAGCAGTGGGGTTGAAATTTGCCAAAAACATTATGTTCCCACAAATTTTCCTGACCAAAAAAGTGGGTGTAGGGGGGAAGAGCACCTCACTAAAACTCTTAGCAAGGAAAAGTCTGCAGCAGGACCTGAGGTACAGTACTCACCAGCAGACCCGCACCCCCACCAGCCACCACCAAGCTCCTCTTGGACCATGTATTCCACTAGATGCAGAGCTCAGGAGGCACCAGGCTTTCTAAGTTTTACTGCACGTGCCATTATAATTTTAAATCTGTTCTCCAGTCACCAAATTCCCCTACTTTTAAAACTTTCTAGCCTTCCAAAAGGATGCTCATTTCTGCAGCCGCCCGGCCATGACTCCCACATCCTGCAAAGCCACCAGCAGTTTCTGTGCCGGACCCTTACGATGCAGGTGACATCGCACAAGGGCCTGTCCCCTGTCCCTGCGGGGACTGTGTCCTCGTCCGCACGGGTGTGCTGCCAGCAGACTCAGGCACTGTGGCTATCACCTGCTGACACCTCTGAGCTCCATCAACAGGGACAGGACAATGGAAATGGGCAGAAACGGGTGGGAGAAACCAATGGGACGAAGCTAGGAAGAACATGGGAGGTAGGAGGAGAAATGCTGTAGGGAGGAAAAGCTGAGCTCTAGGAAGGGAAGGTATTTAACGTAATGTTTTGGAGAGGCGGAGGAACAGAAAGCAGATGCGAAGGAAAGCTGAGCTGCACACCACAGGGCAGAGAAGAACAGCAAAGGTGGAAAGGGACAGGTGGGACAAAGATTAAATTAGATACTTTGGTTCTGAGGCGTTTCCAAGGAAATGTGAGCGGAGACGCACAGGTGCCAGCCACATCAGGTACAAGTGCCACACAGAAAACCAATAAATAATGTTCAGATGGACAAAACCAAATATGAATGACAACAACTTCACGACATTATTTCTAATAAACCACATGTGTCGGGCAGGGAAGGGTGAAAGTAAGACAGTTTCCTTACCTTCACTTTCCCTTTGACAAAACTAACAATATCTTCTTTATTGTCAAACACAGACAAAGTATGGAGCAAGTTTTGTTCCAGCCATTCCCAGTGCTGGTTTATCTCCTCTGCAGTGGCACCTAGAAAAGCAAAAAGCAGTGTATTGAAACTCATCCTACAAAATAAAATTGAAAAGAAGAAAAAAAGGAGTAAAATGCACTATTTCATACATTCATTCTGAGAAACTGAACTTTCACCCTCAAAATTCTTGCTAGCAAACAGGTCAAAAAGGTCTCATTCGTAGCAGTATAGTTAGAGGAAAACAAAACCCCCATTGTTTTAGAGAATTAGTTTTAGTGCTTTTAGTTTTATCTTCTCAAATGTTCTCAGCCAGCAAATGCTGCATTAAAAGTCAAAGCAGAAAAAACAGCAAAACTTCATCCTGAGCTGCTAGACTGCAACTTATTTTGACATGACATTCCTTAAGCAGCTACTGGAAACCTTTGATTTAAGTCCTGTTCCCCAAAGTCCCTGATCTTCCTTTCTCCCTCCGTGGGTACGCACATGCATACGCGCACACACCCCACGCATACATGCACACGCTTTGAGAGGAATTTACGTGGTCATAATTGGCATCCTATTTGAAAAGCTCTCAATAATAAATACCTAAAAATAAAGGAGTTTGGTTCAGCAACACCTAGAATGTCTACAAGAGTGCATTTCTGCAGTTTGGGAAAGAAACACAGTGAACAGAAAATCTTTGACAAATAAAGACTTTCAAATCTTTAAGGTTTTCTTATTTAAGGTCTTATTTAAGGGTTCTGCTGTTGCTGTTTTAAATGTAATGTGTTCACGCTTACTCCAGAAACAATATTTCAGTCACCACCTATTTGCTTTGGCTGTTTCTGCTTGAAACTGAACTGTCGCTGCATTGCATGACGACAGAAAAGTCAGAGCAAGACAGGCAACATTCAGGGCAATTGGGAAAATCTGGCCCCTCCAGCTCTTACGTGATTAAACGTTACAGGTAAAAAAGCAAAGGCAGCAAAACTTGCTCTTTCTAATGCCTTGCTAGTGGAAGAAGGGAGAGTAGTTGGCCATAAAAGACATGCAAATCACAGAAGAATGTAATTATAAAATGAATCTAGAATAGAAGACCCATCATCTCAAAATTTTATTTGTGTGTACATTAGAGATGCATTATGTTGCCTCACAACAAAAAAACCCGATAAATTTAGCTAAGGATTTTCCACTTTCCTCTGCTCTGTTTTCCATGCAGAATGCCAACTGGCAGGGAAACTTTCCAAGCTTTTATTTCCTTCACAGGAAGGTCTTGCGATAGAACTTCACAAATATCATTAAACAAGGTTAAATAAAAAAAAAAAATCATGAAAGAAGAGACACTTAAATGCCCTTCAGGTAAAGAAAAAGAATTATATCAACGGTTAAGAACACTAGAAATACCGTCATTTTATACTGAAATGGCCATGCACAGAAAAAAATGAGTTGAATTTTTATTTCTGAGCAATCTAGATGACACCAACCGTACAGGAGAGCTGGTGGGCTGCCTCTTGTGAAATAAGCCTCAAGCAAGATACCTTTCACAGCAGCATCCATACTGCTCGGACTGTTTTGAGCCTAGGCTCTAGCAGTGGCTATCTCCCATGGGGGCTACTGCAATTCTTTCCTGCCTAACTTTAGGTATCTCCAGGGATTCTGCTCAAATACTACAAGCCCTCTTTGCCCTTTTTATTTGGTCAGGCCATCTCCTCAGCTTTGCAGGTCACTTCTTTATTTACAATTTCCGTTTCATGGTTTAAAGCTGTCTTGTGATTTCACCCAGGCATTGCCAATCTCTTCATTATTCCTCTTCCTGTGCTCCACACAGCATTTTATTCCACCTTTTATCCACCTTCTTCATGTGCCTGTGCCAAACGTGTATTTAGTCTAACCACAGCCTCACTCCCCATAATCTCTTCTTTAAACCCACTTCTCACCAATCCCATTGCTCTCCCTCTTACAAATGCTGCTTCACTTAACTGGGACTAGGGTTCTACCCACAAGCCTTCTGAAAGGAAAGTCCTAAGTGGATCTACCCCAAGGCATGAGGTTAGGTGGGTTGTTTGTTTTTTTCTGTACTGGTATAACATGATTAACCATCTGGATTAAAACATCTCTGCCAGAACAGCTGTGCTGGGCAGAGATCAGAATTCTTAGCAGCCCTCGGAGATTTGCGAAAGTCTGTAACGCAGATATGACCCTCATGCATATATTATCATTTAAGCCTGCAGCTCCTGGAACAGAGGACTGCCAACGTACAATTGAAAAATGTCATTTTAATTAACTGCCTAATGACATGATGGCTATCCCTAATGAAGTTACACCAGGAGACTGGAAGGAGCTCCTGGAGCTGCTCCTTCTCCTCACCATACAGCAGGAACCTTAATTTGACTCGCTGCTCCTTCCAAATCCAGTATCAAAACTCTTAACATCGTGTCTGTGCAAAGCCCCTCACTCAGGCAGTGCAGAGCTGGGCGATGGACACTTCTGCGTGGAGAACGCCCTTCAGCTTTCTAAGCAAAGGGTCGGGTGATGCTGTTCCTCTGACTCCTGTTGCCAGCGCCAGCTCTCCCCTGGACACTCACATCAGGGTTTTGCAGCACAGATCTTATTCAGAAACAACTTCTGCTACCATGGTTCTTCATTTCTGCACAGCTCTGGCAACCGCCTGTGTCTTACCCACAGAGCATACAAAACAGAGCCCTCTGCTTGCTACTCTGTTACTATAAATCTCATTTTCTCAAGGCTGAGCATCCATTCAGAAAAGCCAAAGAGAATTTTAGAAAATATTAATCAAATAAGTTTATCTCAGCAAAATCCTTAACCATTCCAACCAGGCAAGCTCTTAAATTGTAGTTCCTTTAACATTAAAAAAAAAAGCCAACTGTGGGCAATAAGAGTGTGGCTAGGGCAAGGATCAGTCTCAGAAAGGAATATTACATATATTCAAATGATCAAAAAGCCCCTAAGAGTAAAACTGAGCTTGCTTTTCCAGTGAAAGCTACCTGGCTTCATTAGAGGACTATAACAGCATGAAGCTCTTGAATTTCTCCATGAGATGGCATTATTTAAATATAGAAAGGAGGGGGGTAAGAATATAAAGCATAGAGCAACTGAAAATGAAGAAAACCTAGCCACAACAAAAACAGTACAAACAGACTTTATGCAAACTTCTTCACACAGATCTGGCACAGGGAAAAATTCCCAGTATTAACAGGGAAAATGCAGAGGGGTCTCTGCTAAACCAAGGAAGAAACGCTGAATGAGCTTGTAGAGAGGACGTGGGCAAATATATAGATTGCCCCTTCCATGTAAAGGACTACTATATCAAAACCATCAACACCACATCAACACTTACATTAGCTAACTATTTCATGGTTTGATCTGTGTAAGAAAGGATAGGATAGAATAGGATAGGATAGGATAGGATACAATAGGATAGAATAGAATAGAATAGAATAGAATAGAATAGAATAGCATAGAATAGAATAGAATAGAATAGAATAATTTTCAGTTGGAAGGGACTTACAACGATCATCCAGTCCAAAGCCCAACTGCCTGACCACTTCAGGGCTGACCAAAAGTTAAAGCATGTCATTATTGTCCAAATGCCTCTTAAACATTGACAGCCTGGGGCATTGACCACCTCTCTAAGAAGGTCCTTTACCCTCTCAGTAAATAAATGCTTCCTAATGTCCAGTTGAAACCTCCCCTAGCACAGCTTGGAACCATTCCCAAAGGAAAACCTCCTGTAAATTTCAATGCTAGGGTTTTATAGACTGAAGCAGAAGGGATGAGAACAGCCCTGCAGAGTGGCCAAGCAAGAACAGGATGAATGGAAGAAGCGCATCCAGATGGCCTTTACTGTGCCATGGCAAGGCTGCTGCAATTCACATCAATATCACTTTCCTGAAGATGAGCTCGACCTTCAGAGGTTGCAGAAACACTGCAAAAGGGATTAATGTACAACAGACCAGGCAATTAGACACTTCCCCCTGACAACTTCACCTCCCAAATCACGTAGCATCTTCCAAATGTTCCAGTTATATTTCATTATAACCAAGTGTGGTATGACATTTCACAGTAAGGAACGAAAGACTAGACTGGTAAAAGCCTAGACTAAGTAGCTTCTTGCTGTAAGGAACTATTACTACTGTAGGAAAAGACACGCATATGAACAGAACTACACTACTTTGCAAGAGACAGAATATTAATACAAAACATCCTCAACTAAACAAGCTTTCTTTAGAACCTTCATGTTCCTAGTTAACACTTTTTCATAATTCCTACCTGCGATTTTAACCAGAGGTTAATTTGGTTGTTAAACAAGCTGTAGGCAATAGCTTTCCACGCGCACACTACTAGCTGGGGTTACCTTGAGCTTCTTGGACATGCAGACACTGACCATGCTCAGTATCGGTTCGGGGTTTTTCGTCTGTGACTCACCAATAGCTACGGCCCAGTAAACTTCTGATCCGTTCAATAACTCACCACATGCAATGGCAGAGTAAACCTGTGAGCCTGGAACTTGGAGTAAAATTCGAAACGGAGCAACGCGTGCATTAGAGTCTAACACAGCATCCAGGGCACCAACCAAACGACCTGCAAAGAAAAAGGGGGGAAAAGAGAATTAGTGCCAATTTTCACTTCTGTAGCCTGCAAGTCTTTTCACATCTAAAGCCATAAAATTAAAATACAGCATGTAATGATAACAATTCTTCCCCCATTTTATGCTGCAGTTTATAGATGCTCAAAATGCAAAAGGCAAACCAGATTAGAAGATCAAAGGCATATCGAGTTCTTTGTGTTTCTCATTTTGCCTCATATATATGTATATAGTCACAGAATTGAAGTGGAAAGACCCGAGGGCACCTTGAGAAGTTACCGTTCCAGCCCTGCTCCGAAGCTGGATAAATACACCTATGCCGTAGTGGTGTTTGTCTAACCTGTTCTTCAAAACCTCCCACAACCAAGATGCAACAACTTCCCCAGCTAGCCTCTTCCACTATTTTCATGAAGTATTCTTACAGCCAAAAAAACCCAAAACCAAACAAACAAGTCAACCACCACAATCTTAAACTTACTTTCTGGAAATTAATCCTGCTTCCCAGAACACGGAGAATAATTGGCCACAGGCATTTCTGATGTTAATGTCTGACATACTGGAAAAGTATCATCATAGTTGCCCACCTTTTAATGATTTCTCTTTTTCTAAAGAAACCCCAATTGCCTCATCTCATCCTTATGGGTCATATTTTTCAAACAGCTCGTTGTTCTTGAGCTTAAACTGGAATCTCCCCAGCCAATCTTTAAGTGTGACACTCCAAACTGGACATGATGTTCACTACCAGTAAGGTCTTAGCCATAAAAAGAGTGGAAAATCACCTCCTGTACCTTGTGTACACACCACCATATCCAAGAGAGCTTGCAGCAGTATCCCACTGTAAATCGGCACCTGACATAAATACAGGCAAACTCATTTTGTAGAGCTGGAGCAGTTGCTGCCCCCAAAAAAGACTTTCCAGTCTGGAGGCCAGCTGGAGCTGCTGGCCTTTCCCGTTACCTCCCCCCCAGCAGGCAGAACCAAGCTACGGGTGAAAAAGTTATTCAAATGCCACGATTTGCAAGCTGGCATATTAAAGTAACTCAGAATTGGTTTATGTCACCTACAAACAGCAATTTGTGAGTAGATTTATATCCAATTCCCCTATACTATATGTCCTGCAGAGACACAACCTCCTATGGAGAGGGATGGCAGACAGCAAGGAATGGCTTTACCATGTTTGCTTAAGCCACTGGAGTATCTAGGGAGTTTTCTGCAATACAACATTTTCCCTTTGGACATTTAATTTTTCCAACCTGTTGTATTTTTGTTCCTTTGCCATTAACCCAACATAAAAGAAACTATTCTCAACCTCCAGAAGTTTTGCCAGCCCTTGGAACCCCATGCAGTTTTTGTAATTGCATTCTCCAGTCCATCACTTAAGTGATTAATGGAAACAATTAAATGAGACCTACAAAGTCCTCATCTGAAATGCCTTCTCCCTTGGACAACAAACCACGGCTAATTAATTTGAGTACAGCCCAACAAAGCAGCAGTGTAACCACTTTCTGGTCTAGGAGGTGTAAGAAGCTCACATGGAACAGCATCAAAAACCTTCCAAGAGTGAAGAAAATTACATCAAGTACTTCCTCCTTGCATTCACACACACTGTTGATGATGCTTTCAAAGCCAAGGAGAAGTTGGACACAGTATGTTTTAAAACTGTATGGTGAGATATTATTCAGCACCCGTTTGTTTCTCAGCTAAACATATATTGAGATATTGCACCCATCTGTTTAAAATTGAGACCTGAATTTGGAGACCAGTACTATGTATAATATCAGAAAATGCTAACTGCTGTCCTGCAACTGCAAGAGAGAGAGACAAAAATTCATCCAAGTAGAAAAAGTAGCAAATTATCTGTGCTCACAGAAAACAGAGCGACAACTTCAGTGACAAGAAGTAAGAAAGATAGCATCAAACGACGCAGGGAACAAAAGCAGGGTTTAACTTTCAAATTTCAAGACTTGAGACATTACAAGAAAGAAAAAGAAGAAACTTACAAAGTTCTGTTCATGTTTTCCCCAGATGATAGATCTAGGAGAAAGATTTCTTTTTCATTTCACTAAAGTCATGGAAAAAAGTCAAGGAATAGCAAGTGCTACCAAAATCCCAAGAGAACATTTAATGAACATCTGATTTGTGAAATCCTTTTTTTCAGATATCATGAAAAAAATGCATGAAAGCACAGAAGTAGCTGCAAAATTTTGGTTTTACTTCTTAGCCTGTGCAAAATTAATTCCCTTTTCTGTTCCTGAACCACTGACCAGAAAAACCAATTCCTCTTCTCACTGTTTACTTCTGCTTACAATTTCCATTTTGCTTACCGACTATTAAAAAGTTCCCTCCTTCAACTGCGCAAAGAAAAAAAAATCACCTCCCTTGTCTAACATACCCATAGCTAAAATATTAACTAAGACCGACAAAGAGGAGCCAGAACTAAGAATCAAAGAGAAGAAAAAAAGACCGTGGGCATCTTGTCCTCTTGCTATGGGGGCCTGCGGTCGGTTCGCTCCAGAAGGGACGTAAGGACAGCGGTGGGGGTGAAATAAAAGCGAGTGCCGCTAAAGCCAAGCCTGCCAAACACCCAGCAGCAACCTTGTTCGGCAGGGCCCAGGGCTGCGGTTTAGCACCTGCACTTCTGCAGCGCTTCAGCTGCATGTGAAGTTGATGCCCAAGTGCCAAAAATCAATGGAGAGGCTGACAGAGGCAGAGAGGGGGCTGGAAAAGGGGAATTACTAAGAGTGCATTTGCAGGAGCATGAGGAGGATTCAACGCTATTACACACACACAGGCCTAATATGATAATTTAGTTGAAACTGAAGTAGCATGAAAATTACTAAACCTAGAGGCAATTTTTTTTCCCGTCTGAGTTGCCTCATGCTCATTTGGGGTAACTTTCGAACCATAACACTTGTGTCACGCTTCTCACTGAAGTATCGAAAAATAAACAACCTAAAAATCCCTGAACAAAGAAACAAGAAACTTTGCACAGTACACTGATTTTGAAACAGGCTTTGAAAAATACCTAGCTTGCGAGCAAGCACCTTCCTAATAAAATGCCCTAAAAGTTTGTGCCATGGAAGGGGCTCTTATAAAGTAGGGTCTGTTTACAAAATAAAAGGGTCTCTGGCTCTCAGGTCCATGTAAGTTACACAAAGGGTCTCTTGCTCACATGTCGATGCATTAGCATGCCTTCAGTCAGGATGCAACAGACCTCTTCTCTATCACAGCCAACAGTGAAACCATTTATACCTACAGGACAGTCAAAAATTAAGAGGTAACAGAAGCAGAGGGGGGAAAGAGAGAACTGCTACACTGGCTTCCTTCCTAAAATTCCTATCATTTTGTACTTTTTTTTTTTTTAATCTATGTGGCACAAGATTTTGTTGGGGAACTTAAACTTCAGAGTACCTCCTTGCCTTTAACAAGCCACTCCACCAACTTCTCGTCTCCTTTCTGACCTCCCAAGAGGCAGAAGTGCTTCAGGAGAGCAGTTAGCCGTAACTGCACTAAGGGCAAGTTGCAGACGTAGGTTTGCAAAGCCTTCTGCTAAATACCGCTGGCAGAACATCACAGGTTCCTCAACAGGTACAAGTTTCTTCACGCAGAAAGAATATTTCCAGGCGAAAATCGATATGCAGGTTTCAAGTGTAATGTATACTTCTGACAAATATGGAGTAGAGGACAGAAGAAGTGCAACAGGACACACTTCCACTGAAATTATGTGCTTCTCCTCAGTAAATCTGATTACTTTAGCTGTAAGGTGGATTTCAGGTAGAGGGAACATCTATCTATATTTTTTCAGAATTAAGTCTATAAAACAAATATGGAAAACTCGCTACAAATCCCACACCTTACTCAGTATTTTTTGTGTCACTGAAACATCTACTTTTGTACATATTTTATTGCTTCAGCACTGGAAATTGGAATATCTCAAAGTAAAACAAGTGTTGTACTTCTAATTGCTTGATTTTTATCAAATGTATGTGTGTATTATGGATACAAATAAACTCAAGTATAAAAGTTAGCAAGGAAACACTTCAAATTCTGCAACAGGTAGGAACCGTCTCCCTTTTACAGAGATAAATCTGTAACCAAATGGGATGCAAGCAGGGCATCACGCACAATGAACTTGTTGAGCATTTCTTCACAGAAAAAAAAAAAGTCAAGGATATTTTATAATGATCGGGTTCTCAAATGAACTATCACGAGTGCACTGCTCTTCATCTTTAAATCCATGGTTCCTTGCATGCCCCCAGAAAGACAAAAGATCCCATTACAAGTTACCCCGTGTCATGTTCATAACTAATCTAGAAAAATGAGCATGTTTACCGTAAGTTAATCTAACACCAATTTCTACTAAACATACCATATCTTCAAACTAAAGAATGCCGGCTCCTTTCCCGGATCAGTGTTCATTATCCACATGGTATTTTAAAAATTCTTTTAAACTTCGGAGACACTGGACAGTGGATGATTAAAGCTGAACTCAAATTAAAAACTGGAACTGAAAAACTATCTATTATTTCCACCTTTTAGGACAATACTCAAGAGACAGCCCAAGGCACTAACAATTATGCCCGGCTGAACAGCACATGAATTAAGGTGCCCTTCTACATAGACCAAGACGATTTCTGCTTACCTCCATCATATTTTAAAGGCCCTTACAGGGAAATTTTTCAGAACTACTCAAATGCCTTCCCATAAATGGGGTGGTCACTTCAGCAGCTAAGCCATGCTGCAAGGCAGAGGGACTTGGACTGATCGCTTAGGAGTCTGGGACCAAGAAATTAATAAAATCCTCAAAAAATAAAACAAAAAGGCAAAAGGACAGAGCTGCTATTGCTTTTTTTTTTTTTTTTTGGGGGGGGGGGAGCAGACTTAGATCTAAGGCTAAGTGACAAGGAAGCCTGCAGCACCACAATACTGAGCAATGTTACCCTTATAGTTTTACTTCATTTTTAAATAAGACATCTGGTCCCCACAGCCAGGATCTTTTGTCTAAGCCATACTCACAAATTCATTACAAAGCAGAGAGTGAAGGTCAATGTAGTTCAAAGAAGCAACAACATGCGGTGTCTGCAATTAGGTGATAAGAAATTCGGACAGCAGTTTTAAAACCTGGGGAGCAGCCGGACAGATACGTGCAAGGAGGCACCTCAGGCCCCCCATGTGCCACAGCCCTGAACCTCCCAAATCACCCTTACACCCCCTCTCACAAAACCAAAGGGGTCACACAAGAGACAGAGTCCAGCCTGGGTCTCCAGCATCCTGGGGAACAGCTTTAGCCACTGTACAAGCAAACTGACTACTGCAGAAGCTTGAAGCAGAGAGAAAATTGCATTTCTACTTCTCCTTGGGCTACTTGGAAAACAAAAAGCTTGAGGTTTCCATTGCATTAAAGACCAGCACAGCTGGACAGTGGTGCAACAAAGCCTTCCTTAAGAATAATATCTGCCAAGTCATAGAACAGTTTGGGTTGGAAAGGACCTTCAAGATCACCTGGTTCCAACCCCCCCTGCCATGGGCAGGGACACCTTCCACTAGACCAGGTTACTCAAAGCCCCACCCAGCCTGGCCTTGAACACCTCCAGGGATGGTGCCTCAACAACTTCCCTGGGCAACCTGTTCCAGTGCCTTACCACCCTGACAGTAAAGATTTTCTTCCTAATATCTAATCTAAATTTACCTTCTTCCAGTTTAAAACCGTTACCCCTCGTCCTATTGCTACAGTCCCTGACAAAGAGTCCCACCCCATCTTTCCTGTTGGCCCCCTTTAGGTACTGGAAGGCTGCTATAAGGTCTCCCCAGAGTTTTCTCTTCTCCAGGCTGAACAACCCCAACACTCTCAGCCTGTCTTCATAGGAGAGGTGCTCCTCTTCTGAGAAAACAGGCAGAGGACCACCACAGTACCAGGACCCAAAACAGTTTGCCAAGATGTCCAGCTCCTCCAAAGCTGAGGCTGCTCTCGGCCACAGGCACCTGGCACTTCTGAAGGTCAGAAAAGTGGTGGCACCACGCAGTCTGTACAGACCGCAGGAACTGCTCAGCGGCCACTCTGGGGGACACCCAGAAGGACAGAAAGACAAGCCCAGGAAGCAAAAGCAGTGGTCTGACAAAACCAACTTTGACCAAAAGGAAAAAGCTCTTCCTGGGAAGTGGAAGGAGCTAACAACGGTACAGGTTGCTTCCCAGAGGATGCAGTTTCGCAACTAGAGTTAATAGCTGCAAGAGGCACTCTAAGCTGTTCGGGCACGTGAATTGGGAGAAAAGAGCAAATCAAACAATTCAGATGATCATAAAAATAAAGTTGGCTTTTTTTTAGGACAGTGAAATTGAACTAAGAGCTTCAATAAAGCAGAATTAATCTCGCCTCTCTGAGGCAGAGAAGCACTCCAAACCCTGAATCCTAATTACGCTGCTTCACATAGTTTCCTCCATCTCACAATGATTTGCAAACAATTAGAGTCTCACAATAGCCATGGCGGCAGCAATTAGCCGCGCTAGAGGAGGCAAGCAATCTGGCTGAATGAGCAGCCCACCACCAGACAGCAGAACACAGGGAGGGACACGTGGATGTCCCCAGCCCCCCACTGTCCCTGTACTCCAGCTGCAGCAGAAAGGTGGTTTTCACATCAACCCAGACAACCTCAGCCTGCCAAAAGGGCACTCCGAATAGCAGGTGTTGCTCGCCTGGCTCGGTGAAGCATCTCTGAAGTCCTCCACAGCAGCAATGTCCCTCCTGAGAGAGGGACAGGGGGTTATGAAGCTGTCTCCCACATGGCCTCAACCACCTCACCACCTTAACTGGTGACCGCAACCCAAGGCGAGACCCGGAGCTGAGATGCACTGAGGACCACCTTGATCCTGTCTCCATCCTCACCTCCCAGAGCCCAGGCGGAGCGCACCACTCATCCCACAGGCACTGGGTGTTACAAGTTAGGGTGGAGGCTTTTGAGCCACACCAAGGACAGTGAGCATGAAGCTACTGCTGGCCAGTGGCGGCCCACAGCATAAACGTTTGGGCACATCTCTAGGACTTTCATACCATCTTGATTTGATTTCTCTAAAAGTTCAAAACTCAGATGTTTAAGAGGTTGTTACTTGCACTCGGGCCCCCCTAAAATCCATGTTTTTGCTGGATAAGAGTACCGGCAGTTATGCAGGGCCACTAACAACAGCGGCTCAACACCTTGGCTTTATACCAGCCATGCTGTCTTCACTAAATTCTGCAAAATTACATAAACAGGTTTTGACACAATACAGCACCATGACAGAGCATTTCTTATTAGGCTTCCCCCAACAAAAAATAAGTTGCAGAACTTATTTGGGTAAGTATGTAAGAAAAACGACGGAGGAAGACTCCTCCAAGGGCTGTAGGAGGGCTGTGTTTCCTTTGTAATGATAAGGGCTGACCACACTTGAAGATAAGCACAGACACATTAGATTTCAGCATAAAGACCTAACACTCCAAGCATTTATTCACCCGGGGAAAATACCAACATTCAAGCCCTTATATTACTTCCAACACGGGCTTTGCCAGATCAAATACTGCCACTAGGTAAATTGGGTTTTGTTGGTGATGGTGGTTTTTTTTTTGTTTTCCCAATCTGGCACATAGAAACGAATTGAAACAAATTGTTTAATTATTTAATCGTTATTCCTCGGTGCCAGCGCTCCGGGGTGGCTGGATGTGAGAAACAAGGGGAGTTTGGGCATTTCACTGTGGAGGTCCCGTGGTGCCCGTGACTCCTGTATCCCTGGGTGTGATGCCGAAATATTGCTCAGGCATGGGACCACTGCATGGGGAGGGAAAGACCACAACTGGGGAAAGAGAAGTGAGCTGAACCGTGCACCCGCTCTCCCGGGATGGCAGAAATGGTGCCACAGCCCCTGAGCACCGGTGATTTCTCCTCACCCCTGCCTCCCCATGGGCCGTTTCCCCAGGGCTCTTGCAGCTGCTTATCTCAGCCCTCTGCCACCAACCCGGCTCGGGCCCAGCCTATTTTTATAGCCCTGAAGGCCAAAGAGCCAAATGCTTCAATTCTCATGTTACAAGTGAAAATACCTGAAACCATTCTCCACCTGAAAACAGACGAGAAGGTGGGACACAATCTGCCGCTGCAGCCCCATAAATCACCCAGACACGAGGCACTACTTGAGGCAATATAAAAAACGTCTCTCTCATTTTTGGTGGGTGCTGTAAATAATGCTGAAGAGACTGATATAGCGTTATTTAAACCCTGACACCACAGATATGCTCGTTTATTTTATAAGGAAGACGTTTTTTACAATGTGGGTGGTGAGACACTGGCACAGGTTGCCCAGAGAAGTTACGGAGGACACATCCCTGGAGGTGTTCCAAGGCTGGGTTGGACGGGGCTTTGAGCAACCTGGTCTAGTGGGAGGTGTCCATGCCCATGGCAGGGGGTTGGAACAAGATGATCTTTAAGGTCCCTTCCAACCCAAACCATGCTGTGATTTTCCTGCCTTTTCCTGTGCTGTTTGGCCTCCACAACAGGAAAATGAAAACCTGTTGTAGCTGTTCACCAGATTAGTTTTGCGCAAGCTGGTGGTCAGTCTCTTGGCAGACATAACCCAGACCACTCTCCCCATGCACAGGTACGTCATAGAATCATAGAATGGTTTAGGTTGGAAAGGACCTTGAAGATCAACGAGTTCCAACCCCCCTGCCATGGGCAGGGACACCTCCCACTAGACCAGGTTGCCAGAGGCCACATCCAGCCTGGCCTTGAACACCTCCAGGGATGGGGCCTCAATCCTGTCACTACATGCCCTAGTAAAAAGTCCTTCCCCAGCTCTCCCATAGGCCCCCTTTAGGTACTGGAAGTCCGCAATAAGATCTCCCCGGAGTCTTCTCTTCTCCAGGATGAACAGCCCCAACTCTCTCAGCCTCTCCTCACAGGGGAGGTGCTCCAGCCCTCGGATCATCCTCGTGGCTCTCCTCTGGACATGCTCCAGCAGGTCCATGTCTTTCTTATGTTGAGGACTCCAGAGCTGGATGCAGTAGTCCCGGTGGGGTCTCACGAGAGTGGAGTAGAGGGGCAGAATCACCTCCCTTGACCTGCTGGCCACACTTCTTTTGATGCAGCCTAGGATACGATTGGCCTTCTGGGCTGCGATCGCACATTGCTGGCTCATGCTGAGCTTCTGGTCAATCAGCACACCCAGGTCCTTCTCCTCAGGGCTGCTCTCCAGCCATTCCCCACCGAGCCTGTATTTGTGCTTGGGATTGCCCCGGCCCAGATGCAGGACCTTGCACTTGGCCTTGTCTTTACTATCAGTATTTAACACAACATCAGCATTTCAACACGAGCACCTCAGTGGTGCCTTAGAAGCAGGAAACCCACCCCAGAAAGCCAAGCAGAGGAAACCTGAGCATCACACACAGCTCGGGAGTTGGGAATCGGGGTGCCCAGTGTTGCAGGTAGGAGCCCGGCCCTCCCGCTTCTATCCCTCCTTCCAGCTCATGCCCCCCATGGGGCCAAACACTCTGACGGAGAAGCCACTCTCTTGGGAAAGAGCTTACAAGCATGCATTCTCCTTAACAAAATGTTACTGTAAAATAAGGAGGGGGGGAAAAAAAAAAAAGAGGGGGAAAAAAAACCTGCCGATCTGAATTCCAGCTGTGGGCAAGGCTAGATAACGTTTTGACAAGAGTCCAAGCTTTCAGTAAAGTATTTGGATTTCCCCCTCTCCTTGTGCAAGGCTTCTGAGAGAGCTCTTCCTTAAGAAAACAAAACCATGAATGCAGACAGTCAGCACCACCAATGTCCTTTATTAACATCATTACTGTGGCATCTTCCTCTCATCAATCTGCTGCACTTAAAATAAAAGCTTTTTTTTTTTTTTTTTTTTTTTTTTTTTAATTAGAGCTCAGATTGAGCCTTTATCAGTAACTTAGTATCTTGGATGTATTTTAAGAGGCAAGCTGTTTTGACGACTGTATTGGAACAGATCTTTTAATATGCTGCTCATTTTGCTTTGCACCCCTCCAAAAGGTAAAGTTTACGGTGATACCCGTTTGCATTCTCTATTAAAAATCCAAATCTTCACCATATTTTTGAACCTCTTATAATGAACAGAGGCAATCTACATGGATTCCCCATCTGAGCAGCAGGAACCCTCAACCTCTGAAGTCCCCTCACTGCCTTTCTCTGAAATAGACTCTATTATTTATCCAGACCTTGGGAGATGCACAGGGCTACTAAAAGGTGACGTATTTACAGTGATTACAGAACTGTTTGGACTGGAAAGCATGAAAGAACAGCAAAAGATCTTTTGTTTTTTTTAATTTCCAGAAGAGGGACATAGAGTTTATCAATAGCCATTTTTCCTGTATGCATTAAAAAATTAAAATCCATGCAAGGGGAAAATAAGGAAGAGAGCTCTTATCATGTAAGTATTCAGATCTCCATTCCCAACCAAGGGGTGCTCTATATGTCAGTTTGAAAGCTACCACCCCGCAAGAATTTTATTTAAAAGCAAACATAAAATCCTAAGATGGGTATTTACTCAATTGCTGGCATAGAGCTCACCAAAGTGTATTTATCATGCCTACCACATTTATTTTTATGAAATGAATAATAAGGTTCAGATTCATATACAGAAGATGCTTCTTTTTGCCAGTGGATTATCTTATATTTAAAGTTGTGAACCATAAAGGTTTACATGAGCTGAAGAAGAAATTAATTTATTTTGAAAATGTTCATTCCCTGCGAGTTGCAAATGATGTAAGACCACATCCAGCTTTGAAAGTGCCCTGAGCTGAAAATGGAGGCTAGAACAATAGTAAAGGGAAATATCATAACTAAATTAAAAACATGGGTAGAACAGGAAAAAAACATAATCTTTTATTGATCTACTTCAAGCAACAAGCTAAGGAACACTGTATCTCAAAAACTAAAGACAAAAAGCTGCTTGAAACAAGAGTTCACTTTAAAGTTTTATTTAACCTTATTTATAAAAAGGGGAATATTCACAAGGATTTAAAAGAATCCTAAGTGGGTTTTTATATACTAAGAGTGCAAAATGTGAAGTACTGTATAAACAGCAACTGCAAAGCTAGCTGCCTCGGAACAGGGAAAAGCTACTCTCAGCCCAAGCGCCCGTGATGAAATCATTCCCAACACCTCCCAGAACAAGCAGTTTTGCTGTCAAAATGCACAAAACTAATCTAATCAGACAGGAAGGTGAATGAAGCTTTCAACATCCCCTAATAAAAATGAAAGTAGTGATTCACTTACAGGCTAAACCATCTTGCACTATTCTACCATAAGGGATTTGACAGTATTTTTGACTACTGATGGCATCTAAAGATTATCGTTAATACGCAACCTCAGAACCAAAGATACTGGCAAGTACCAAATCCAATCAACTTTGAACTGTTAACCATGGCTACATCACAAGCCTTTTTGAAGGGAAAGCTGAAGGGGTCTCCAATTAGGAAAAAAAAAAACAAACAAAAAACAGAACCAACAGAAATTGCTGAGCTAAAAAACATTAAAAAAAATCTATAACTTAGTTTTAAAATTAGTTATTAGTTAAAAAATTCTAATTCAGTTTCTGTAAAGTATTTCTATAACATTATCGATTTCCTTCTGAAGTCTCTGATCCATCAGAACTCTCAAGAAGGGATCCAGGTGAAGCAGCAAGTCAAACATTTTACTTGAAAAGCATATCCCTCCGGAAGTTAGAAACCAGAATGACACTGGTCAGGTAACGAAGAGTTAAACACAGCCTCCATCATTTTTTGCACCCGCTGCTTGCAAGCCCAACATGCATTCAGTAACTGCCCTAGGACGCAAATTAAATAACAGCGGTAAATACAGTCTCTCTCTCACAAACATCTGCTCAGAGTCTGACTGGAACACGGTACTCAAAGAAACATAGACACAGAAGAAAAGCGCTTTTGTGCGAGAGATCTTCTCTAGCCCATCCTTCAGGAACCAAATCCACATAAAATATACCCTCCAGCTGTGCTAACTTACTCTTACGAAATGGATAAAATGCCCTGGTAAGGAGAGAGAAGTGCCCTAGAAGAAAAAAGACATACAAATATGAGAATAGAGCCATAAAACAGATGTCCTCACACAGGTTCAGTGCAAACACCATGTGGTAGTAACACACACCAGGGCAGCTCAGACATCGCACCCTTCCACCCTGTTTAAAGCAAACTGTATCACAGGTGGTCCGCTGCCCCATCTACACTCTTTACTTATGAAATCTAGTTTCCTGGGGGGTTTTGTTCTGCTGATCCCACCTGGGTCTAACACAGCCTGAGGATACGCAGCCACCTCCTCCTCACCAGAGGAGCTATGAGATTCTCCTTTACATGGCACCTGCTTTCATGTACAGGACCTTCACATCTTTGAAACAACTACCTTTCCATCAAACCTAACTGCAGCTGGCCAGGGCTCAAGTTACTACAGGGAAAAGAAAACAAATATGGATATTGTTCTCACTTAAGCTTTGCTTCCCCAGTAAAACAAACAAAATCATCTAACTTACGGCTCTACAGCTCGGCAGACCATACTCTGAAATATGGCTGTGTTTAAATGCCCTTTGTCAGTTTGGAAAAGGCAGGTACTAATAAAGGGTCTCTATAGTCACATAAAGCAAGAATCAGGAGGTAAACTTTGCACCAAAAGCAAACTGTTACCAGCAAAGCCCAACTGTTTCTCCATCTCACTCGTCCCAACGAAAAGCTCTGGAAAAAAAAATGTAAGCTATCCGTCTAACTCCAGCTACACTTAACGCTCCCACACACTTGCTTTTTGGTTATAGGACTCTAATTTCTAAGCCCTTTTAAATACAAACATTTCCAAATGGTTTAAGAGATTGTCAGAATTCACAGTTCCCTTGGAAAACGCTGTCTGAGAAAGGAGCAGCTTTCCTTCTGCCAGCCAAAAGAGATCTGTGCAAGCCTGTGCACTGTAGATTCAGCAAAATGATTCACCTGAAACTTAACCAGAGAGAAAAGCAGTTTGCTTGGTTTAAG
Source organism: Charadrius vociferus (assembly GCF_000708025.1). NCBI lineage: Eukaryota > Metazoa > Chordata > Aves > Charadriiformes > Charadriidae > Charadrius > Charadrius vociferus. The sequence continues at coordinate 3,707,989 of NW_009647874.1, read as the reverse complement.
CTTGCAGATTTCTGCCGTGAAAAGCTCTGGCACGAGGAGTGAACATTTGTGGATCTGAACCTCATGATTGTCCTGGACCTAAATCAAGCAGCTGTAAAAGGCTATTTTTAACTCTGAAAATTAATCCACATCGTCCTTACAATCACAAAAGAGCGGCCTATGACTTCCTCACAGGGGGCAGGGGAAAATGGGAGAGTAAAGGTTTGTTCAAACTCGCTGGCAAAACTTCCACTAACCTTACCAGGGCCAGCATTTTATTAGCAATACACTGATAACAGGGGATCTACCAAGCCACAATTAAGTTCTGTGCTCTTTATGACTCTACAGCCAGGACAAACTGTCATTTAAAAAAAGGAATAATGCAGAAAGCAGTTATTAACCAGTGGCAATGGTCAACTGTTCAGGAGCAAAAGGTTTTAATAAAATAGATACCAATCATGGTAATGTAGCTTCCTAAACTGCACCAGAAAATACTGCCTTTGAAAATACCCAACCATCCTTTCAAATATGTAAGCCACCATTATAAATTCTGATTTTTGAAAGGTACAAAAGAGCCTCATCTGCTTTCGAGTAAGAATTACACTGTTAAACTGTCTTATTTCTCCACAGTATTGCGCGTTTGAATTCAGCTGCTGATGCCTTTGAACCAAAAAGCTTGGCCCAGATCCCTTCCTCGGGTACGCTACAACGTCAGCGCAGCCTAAACACAACGTTCTCGCTGGAGTTATTGACAGAGCTTTTGGTGTTGTGAGGGCAGAGCGTGATCCTTCTTCTTCACACACAGCCTCCGCGACGCGCGCCCGGAGCGCCGCATGGACCTAACAGCCACACGAGTAGTAGTGTAATTAATGCCCCAAAAAAAAAAAAAAAAATATATATATATATATATAAAGTCAGAATCCACCTTGCCCCAACACTACATTAACAACCCCCTCCCCGGGTTGTCTCGGCCGAAAATCAGAGCCCCGATACATTGTACAACTC
>NW_009647874.1:3696323-3705591 GCF_000708025.1 Charadrius vociferus | reverse complement strand
CTTTCCTGTTTTCCTCTAGATCACAGCTTAAAACGTGAGCCCGCAGCTACTTGCTTTGATGTTTGAATGCCAGGGCTTGAAACTTCGTATCTCAACGGAAAAGTCGGAATTTTAATTTTACGGGGGGTTTGGGTTAGTTGGGGGTTGGTTTGTTTTTTGTTTGGGGCTCTGCTTTCCTGTTTTCCTCTAGATCACAGCTTAAAACGTGAGCCCGCAGCTACTTGCTTTGATGTTTGAATGCCAGGGCTTGAAACTTCGTATCTCAACGGAAAAGTCGGAATTTTAATTTTACGGGGGGTTTGGGTTAGTTGGGGGTTGGTTTGTTTTTTGTTGTTTGGGTTTTGGGCTTTTTTCTCATTTAAGAAATAATCGGGCCCTGCTTGTGGTTGAGCTGTCGGTAGGATCATTTGTGATCCTGCACCAATGGTTACTGCCGCAGCACCTTACATCTGTAATGCTCTGACACTGTATTTTATTTACATTTTCAGTAGCCCAGATTGCCGTTAAAACATGACCAGTGTACTTTCCCTCAGTCGCGGTCTGCTTCCAATTAACAGCAAATATTAAATAATTTCTTTATAACCACTGAAGTAGCAGGCAGCTACAGCTCACACACTCTTCATTTGGATTACAGACCCCAGTCACTGTGGGTTAAATCACATACTCGTAATTTGGGCAAAGATCCCTCTCAGTAGAGAACGTTGATGATGGAAAACGATCCAAGCTTCACTTTACCGAGCTCAACCTATTGTTACGTGAGTTATGAACCTCCCAGCTCTTCGAAAGGGACTGATGCTGCACTGCGCTACTTAGCACAGCCAGCAGTAATTATTAACTGGGATTTGGAAGGTGACCACGCGGACTGGTTTTCCAGCTGCCAGTGGGAACATTTAGCAGGCAAAATTCTGTACTCAGCTGCAATTTAGCAAACACTGTGCGATCCGCGTTCTTTGCAATTTTGATGTAAAGCAATGATTTCATTTCCATACGTAGAATAGCAAGCAAGCATTGTAACCATAGTACTTGTCTGATATAAAAATAAAAGCTGTTAAAAGGAGGAGATGATGGACAACCACATAACAATGTATTTAAAAATTAATGAGAGTGTAAGAAGGGGTTATTTAAAATGCTCTTTCAGGATCAGAATAGCTCAGAGGTTTCCCCTGCCCCCAAAACAATCCTGAAGACATGTAAGTCTTAAAAGTTTAAACACTTTGTGAAGTGAAATGGTGAATATGTCTTCCCTTTTCAGATATTTGAATATTAATTTCTGTTACTGGTTTTGGAGCATTTTTTACATTCAACCTTGGGTTTTGGGCATGCTGATTTGAGACGTAATTGAGAAGAGGACCAAGCAGGTGCTGACCTTTGAGGTGCTTTTGAGCTTGAAAGTTAGAAAAAGAGTAAAGCAGTTGGTTTCAGGATCAGTGCCATGCACACTTTCCTCTGTTAATTCTGTTTTGGGACACACTTCTGGTTGAACCCCACCAACAGTACTCCTTCAGAGTCACGGACTTTGTAACCACATCCAAGTTGGCTCAAGTTGACCTTATCACTCCATACAACTACCTGAAAGGAGGTTGTAGCGAGGTGGGGGTCAGTCTCTTCTCCCAAGTAACGAGTGATAGAACAAGAGGAAATGGCCTCAAGTTGCTCCAGGGTAGGTTTAGACTGGATATTAGGAAAAATTTCTTCATAGAAAGGGTTACCAAGCATTGGAACAGGCTGCCCAGGGAAGTGGCGGAGTCACCATCCCTGGAGGTCTTTAAAAGACACGTAGACATGGTGCTTAGAGACATGGTTTAGTGCTGGTGTTGGCAGTGTTAGGTTGATGATCTTAAAGGTCCCTTCCAACATAGATGATTCTATGATTCTATGAAAAAAGATTCCACACATATATGGCTCATCACCAAATGGCGCAGCCTCTATCTGCTAACTAGGTAATCTTTGGCAACACTTAACAAAAGCTTTTTGTTCATGGAGAAAGTCCTGCAGCAACGTACTGCCTATTTCCACAGCCAGTATTTGAACAGGATTTGGATGATCTGAGGATCTTCTGAAATCTCTTGTGAGGCAATAGTTTTAGAATTCTGCTGTCTAGAGAGGTAAATAAAACCAGGGAGGACAGGAAGCTAGTAGATTATTAGCCAAAACCCATCATGCTGTGAGAAGTTACACACCTTTTTATATGTTCTCTGATATAGTCTGGAAAAGATAGGACTATCTTACTCAATTGCATAAAAGTACTTAAGGTTAGTAGGCAGGAGAAAAACAGCTTTAGAAAAAATGAAGATGTATTTGAAAGGAAAGAACTGAAAGAAAATTAGGTTTCTGGCCTTCTGCCACCCTTAACATGTGCTCTGAAACGACTGTGTTTGGGTTATTTATGTATCATTCCCAAATAGCAGAAGGCGAGAGTCTGCCATTCAGACTACGTTACAGCATAGCATCCATCATACCTGGAATAAACAGCAGTTTTGTGGAGACTGTCATAATCTGCAGAGACCCTGAGTACCTGTGAGACAGAATACACACTGCACAGGGCGCAGGGGGGAGGCACGGGCTTCATCTGTTCCACCCATCAAGCACATATATAATTTTTATTCTGGATGTCACCGAGATGCTCAGGCAAGGCGTGTTCCTCATGTGCGTAAAATGAGTGATGCCTCCATGGGCAGGGAACAAGCGGCCGCGGTGGTTTGGGTCTCCCGCCTGCCTGGCCCTCTGTGGAGGTTACCGAACCCTCTGAGGAGGCTGGTGATGCTTGAACGTACTTAGTAGAGTGTGGAATGCTCTAGGATGGGCTCCGAGGTTTGCAGTTGCATGGTTGAAGCTGATATGGGCTGCCACCAAAACGGATTGTCCGTGCTCTCCTGCCAACCAGACCTCCTGTAGTGAATTGTATTAATTAAACTAGTTGAAAACTAACTTTCCTGTATTAAAGTGTTCTGGATAGGTTAGTTCTTTAGTCATGTGACTGTAGAAAAATTAGGGTGAAAATGCACGTCCTGGGCTCAGGAAAAGAAATAGGCTGATCTTTCAGGCAGGAGACTGTAGGGAGATTAATTTGCGTTTATCATTAAATGAGAGCCTAAAGATGTAGCTTAATTTATTTATACTTATAGCAACAAATTAGCTGGAATTTGGGTAGCATTCTGCAGGTGCACAGTCCAATCATCTCTATGTTTTCAGTTTTAAGTCTTTACCTTGTGTCTTTATTAGTGTCTGTGAAAGCCCTAATCAGTGAGCTAATTTGATTCCCAAGACACTGTTGATGATCCCGAGTTTGGACATACTAGAGGCAGCAGTGATTGCAGAGAAATAATGTGTAGGGTGCTAAGGCAAATAATACATATTACCAAATATAACATTGGAAATTCAAACTGGTGGCTAACACATCTAGTGAAAAAAACCTAAAATATACTTACTCCAGAGGAGAAAAAAAAAAAAGCCTCACAGAGATTAATCAACAGCTGCTGTTTTCAACCCTTTATTTTCTGCAGCCCCCAAAGTTTTCCACTACAGCTTCAGCCTCCTGTAGACCAGTTGTCAGCAGGCATCAATGTATTTGCTTTTCTTAGTGGCATGTCCCCGTGAAGCCACCTGCCAACGTGGAGGTCCGCAGCCCTCTGGCTGAAAACCATTGAGCACTCTGACAGCAGGGAAGGGATTTTTCTGAAGCGCTGAAGCCACAAGTCTTCCGATTCTCCACACTGATACGTGGCCGGATTTTGAAAAGACCTCATCACCCACCTACACTGAACTAAGGAGCAGATGTGGTGACACACTTGGTCAGCATGCAGCAGCAGCCTTAAGCCCTCAGCACGCTGCTCCAGGCACACGGTCACCTTTGAAAGGACCCTTAAAATCCAAAATCTCCCACTGCTGAGACTGAGAGCTTTTCAATGTAACATAGGATTGTATTTCCTGCATCGTAGAGACAAATCCCCATCACAGACCAGGCAGATAACAGTCTTCCTCTACAGAAGTCCAAAGAGACCATTCTTGATAAATCATATTAACTTCAGAGTACTTCAGCGCTTGAAGGACATAGATCTAGCAGAGACAGTTTAAGAAAAGAACAGAAATGATTAAGGGTTTAAAGCCGACATGTGAGCTCAGATTGTATGGGTCTGATATATGTGTACCTCGGCTGAAAGTGACAACTGAAGTGGAGCACAAAATAGCTACCTACAAGTATCAGTGTGTTAAACACAAAGAAGATGATGCATTTATTGTGTTTAAAAAGCAGTTCACTAAAAGCAGTGAGAGAGATTTTTTTTTTTCCCAAAAAGGAAAGGTTAGATTAAATACTAAGCAAATCCTGCTGCCCAGGAAGTTTTTTACAGAGCTGAATAGTGTACCAAGGGGCTAGAGGCATTTTAGAAATAGTAGAACATGAATCATTTTATATAAGATGGAGTTACTTTCTAACGTAACTCTGTGATCAGAAAGATTAGGCAACAAGGTAAGATGCCCTCTGCCTTCTATGCCCAGATAATGACTGTCTTCACTACAAGAAATCCCCTACAAGAGGGGATTTTTAAGATGCTTTGAAAAGCTCCTCTGCAAAGTTTTTCACGTCAGACACCCTCCCAGGCATTGTCCTGTTGGAAAGGGGCCATGTTTGCTTCTCACTTGCAGAAAGTCCACTTCAAATTTGGCAGAAACGAGAGGGCCCAAAGGGAAATCACGGTAATTCACACGCAGATCCCAACTCCTGGCAGCATGCCTCCATTGAAACCACGCCGCAAAGACCCCTCCTGCCGGACATATCAGATCCCAGGAATCTGCAAAAGCAATTCTTAAGCTTAGATCTTTTCAAGAGATTCAAACACAAGATGCATTTGGGCTTGAAAAGATCCAGGAGATGGCAAAGGTAGTCAAGGTCTTCTACTCCAAGAACTTCTGTAGAAATACCTGAGCATTCTCGGCTATATTTCCCAAGTAATTTAATCTCCATAATCTTTCTCCTGAATTGCAAAAGCCAGTTAATGTTTATGGGTCCACATGTTTTTGTCTTCCCACCTGCTCTAGTAAAGTAACAAAACTGTTACGACCTGTAATTAATTCCAGAGGTTTCATTTATTATCTCTGATTAAATTAATACCTGTGTAATAACGAAGATAGAAGAAGATATAATACACTATCAGGAACAAGTGCAATCAAGCTACAGGCAACACTGTAAAAACACATTATAGGTCATGACTCACAGTTTTATGCAATAATATTTCACAGCTTTTTTCATGTCAACAACATTATAATGTGCATTTTTATATTTCAACTGGCTGAACTCATTCAAGTACAAGGTCTTTGATGAACTATTTAGGACAGCAATGTCCAAAATGTTTGTGCTGCTGATTCCACTTCTTGTTTTACTTCCACCATCACTCCCTAACTTCCAGTTGCAAAACCCACTTCTGCAATTTAGGACTGCCAAACCTCTTCTGGGAACCACACAGTCACTGTGACACTGGAAGGGCTATCACATTTCAAGGTGTTTGACAAACATTTCCTATGTCAGCCCATTGTAATTAAAACAATACATACCTGGGGCTTTAGGCAGTAATTCTCCAACTTTTTTCTTGCCTCACTCAACTTCCAGTTTTCCAAAACACTGGAGGAAATAAACAGTCCCTTAGCCCTTATACTCACATACAGCAAATCCCTGCAGAGCAGGTGATAGAGGGGAAACCCAGGCAGGGGCTTCATGGACACTGTTTCTGCAAAGGACAGCAGAGGAGTGTGACCATGACTTGCCCTGCCAACCACCTGATACCAGAAATGAATCACACCCGCTTTCCTCTCCACCTTCAGTAGGTGCAGAAGATGTCTTTTCATCAGAGCTTCCAAAGCCCATTGGTAATGACCCCAGGAAGCCTGTTGATGACTTCTGGTATGATGGAAACAAGAAGTTACTTCTCATGTCACCACCCAGGATACCCTCCCTGGCCATCCTCCAGGGGCCTGACCCCTCATCTCAGAGGCATTTTCATTCTCAAACACATAGCTGTAGATAGACCCCATCCTCTCAGGACTTTTATATATTACCCAGTTTGACATTGAAATAAGACACTGAAATTATTCTGGTACAACAGAAGAGGAGTGCCCAGCGCTATAGAAGAAACCACATTCCAAGAATGCCTTTTATTTTTGGCATGGCATAGTCGCTATAGCGTAGTGGGAATGGAAGAGCCGTCCTCCTAAAATGCATTGGAACTCTAAGGAGAATGAAACAAGCAGACAGTGGTTTTCATAACTTTTGGAATGTTATGAATTAAACTTGGCGATATGGGATCTTGAACAACAGGGCAAATTAGTGGTGCCAAGAAAAAAGGTGGCAGAATCAGAGGTAAAGGTGCAAATACTCCGTAACCTGTGACGAGGTGAAAAGCCCAGAACAGAGAGGACAAAACTTCTGAAACGGAGGTTCTGACCTGCCCATTTTCTGATTGCAGTTTTCTGTAGCGCCGTGGCATTCCAGCAGCGAAAGCAAATGACGTTGATAGGAAAAAGGTATTGCTGCCCTAACACGCTACTGAAAGCATAGCCGCTGGCATTCAGTCGCGCTAGGCAGTCTCAAAGGAAGCCTGAAGTGGAGCGGCCAGTGTTCGCAGCAACTTCCTCCAGGGCTGTTTCCTGATCCAAAAATCCCCATACTAATTCATCTTCCAAGATCAAAAAGTCTTCAGGAGTTCAGCAACAGTTAGGTGATTTGGGAAAAAAACAAACCAAACCAAACCAAACCCAAACCCAAACCACCTCCAAAAGTATGCTAGCATTCTTCATAGTGCCCCAACTTGTTTCTGTATGAAGATGGGCAGTAGTATTTCTAGAATTATAGAATCATAGAATAGTTTCAATTGGAAGGGACCTTAAAGATCATTGAGTTCCAACCCCCCTGCCATGGGCAGGGACACCTCCCACTAGACCAGGTTGCTCAAAGCCCCATCCAGCCTGGCCTTGAACACCTCCAGGAATGGGGCCTCACCAACTGCTCAGCGCAACCTGTTCCAGTGTCTCACCACCCTCAGAGTGAAAAATTTCTTCCTCATGTTTAATCTAACTCTGCCCTCTTCCAGTTTGAAGCCCATTCCCCCTCGTCCTATCACTACATGCCCTAGTAAAGAGTCCTTCCCCAGCTCTCCTGTAGGCCCCCTTTAGGTACTGGAAGGCCGCAATAAGGTCTCCCTGGTGCCTTCTCTCCTCCAGGCTGAACAGCCCCAACTTTCTACCATAGCTGTCTTTTGTACTTCTGTCTTCCAGCTGTAGAGCTGTCTACCATAGCTGTCTTTTGCCTGGGTACAATCCACCTTAGCTAAAAGTACGGCCTAGAAAGCTGGCAGAATTTCCACCTCACCTTGCCTTGCCACACTTGGAGCCAGAGGTTCTTGTTGTTTTAAAGATTTCCTTTAAGTGCTTACCCTGGTCTTCCTTTGAACAACCATCCCTCAGAATATTGTTTGTGTAGACAGTAAAACCTTTTTGAAATCGTGAAATAACCGTGCCTTTTTCTCAGTCAGAGATGACTCAATGCACGCAAAAGTTGTAGAACAGACATGAAAGTATATTGTCTCATTAAAGTTATTATGGTCCCCATCCTGCCTATATGCAGCGGGGTCTGATGCCGTACTCCTGTTCCATGGGATTTCTCATAGCCCTGCACACACAGGGACCCTAAGACCAGCTTGAAGCCGCATAAAACTCTGTTGCTTTCCATTTTTGTGAATCCTGCCTGCTCGTTTGGCAACTGTGGAGGGGTCAGCATCTCCCACCATAGAGCTTGACAATGTGTTACCACCTGAGCAACATTGGGGTGAGCATGCCAGGGCTGCCAGGGCCACTGGGCCCACCAGGGCCAGGCATGTTGGTGAGACACGAGGCGTAGGGAGGAACCACCATTTCTTCTCACCTCCTGAGGATTTCAAACCACCTGTGGCTAGCTGCAGCTGTGAGAATGGCAAAACTGTGTCACAGCACAAACCTGGTTGCCACACAAGTGTCAGTGCTTTGAGACAAGTTTTAAATTGTGGACATGAGTGCCTTTGAAGTACCCTTTAAGATAATGTTTTCTGGCAATTTTTTACTCATTTTTGTGCACTGGGGATCCCCAAAAGAGCATTTCTGTTGTGATTCTTACATCTTCCCACTGATCTGCTGTGACACTCAAGGTTATGCTGGGACTGTACTCGGCACATCGCTGATACTGCTGGGTAGGAACCGTGCTGCATGTGCCCAGGACTGGGTTTGAACCTGCTCTCTTTGATCAGTACTGCATTTCTGCTTCTACCTGACTGCTATATTCTGCGTGAAAGCTTGGTGATTTCCTTCTGTTTTGGCTGCTGGCTAATTCAAATGTGACACCCACCATTTCAACAGAATTTGAAGGCTTTTTCACCACCCATGTTTTCGCAGGTTGGCAAACAAGACGTTAGTCTTTGAAACAAACATGGCCACAGAACAATTAAAATTGGGAATGGATCATTCCAAAGAAAATAACTATAATTCTCTCTTCCATTTTTTATGATATTGCTATAAACAATTTTTTTCTTTTCTGGACTACCAATTCACATGGTTTCTAATGAAGTCCTGAGTTGTTTCTCCCTCACTTCCATGCATCTGGTGAGTATATACACATTCATGTTTTCTATTCCTTTCAGGAATAAAATATTCATCACGCACTTACAGAAATGCACCGAAACCATCTGCCTAGTCTTTACGGGAGAAGTAGAAAGATTTGAAAACACGCTCTGCTTGCCTTCCCATTTGCACAGATGATTTGGTTTACTTGGAAGTCTTTTCTTTTAATCTTTGTTTTACTTTGCCCTTTTTGTAAGTGTCTTTAGCCTGCAAAGCCTTTGCTTCCATTCTTGTCATGGTGCAATAATAACAAGTTAAAATGTTTTTACATACCTATTTCTCTCATAAACCAGTCTCTCCTTATATATTTTGGGAAAACCCAACAAGTCAACAGAACCTGGATTTTCAGAAGCTTATTGCTGCTTTTGAGTGTGCAAGTTTAGACCTACCTCTGTAGAAGTAATCAGCATATAGTTGACAATGATAGCAACTGTGAAATCAGTCCCTTTGGAGTTCTGGTGCTGAGTGTCAAGGAGGGCTCTTAAAAGTAGTTTCTGCTTCTGAAAACCTTGGACTTAAGCCAGAGCTTTCATCTCCTTATCTATGAAAATGGAATATGGCTTAAATACCTCTCCAACAGCTCACGAAGGTTCATTAATGTTTATAAAATGCTTGGAATTGAAAAGCA
>NW_009647874.1:3648919-3696272 GCF_000708025.1 Charadrius vociferus | reverse complement strand
AAAACCAGCAAAACCTGTAACAGCCTCCACTCTCCCGTCTGCCTTCCCTCCCTGTACCCCCCTCCCCAGCCCCCCAATTTGCCTTTACATCTCAATCCCCCCTTCCCGCAGTGCCTCCTGTCCCCTGCTTGTGGCGTGGTCCAAGACTCCCTCCCAGGGCCTCCGTGCAGAGGCCGCCTGGTCCCACACATCTGCAGAATGGCCAAGAAGTGAGAGCATGAAAATCGGTTAGACTTGAGAGACCGAAGAGCAAAAATGAGGGCAGACTCCACAGTAGAGCCCTTCTTCACCAATATTCATTCTGACGGATCTTGTAAAGTTCCATCTCTCCCAGGCCTCCACCCCTCTCTCTGCTTTGGCTGAAATTAGCCACAGGTTTAAGAGTTACTGGGAATGGGGAGGCTGGTACCAGACTGTGTAAATACAGAGTTGATTTCTTCCTTTCTTGATCAAGTAAACGCTTGAAATGTTCTCAGTGTTCAGATTGTAAATAAACCGCATTGAGCAAACTCACTTTTTCCTGTTCAAACCATTTATCTAAGTACAGTATTGACATTTCTCTGCTGCGTTTTACAAGGTTGTACTCAAAGTGGTGGTTATATGTGAGTTGATGCATTCGTGGCACAGATTAAGGACACAGTGTTTTGTCTCAGAAGTGCTTATGTTCTCCAGGAACAAGACTCAGGACCTTAACAAAAAAGCATTTTCAGAAGCATTTTCATGCTATCAAACTATCCTGTAGTAGGTCTCAGCCCAAGTACCTTGTGCCAATGTGACATAAAGTTTACTCTTGTGCTGGCATGGTCTGTGGAAGCTGCAGTAACTCCTTCGGGCCAGAGGAAGGTTGTTGTAAGCCAGGGAGCCTGCTGGGGCATGCCATCTTCTAATGACAAAGAACACATCTGAAAAAATACAGGAACGTGTACATCCGTACAGGCACTTTGTCTACCTACACAGACAATGCAGTGAGCTAAGAGGGGAACCGAAATTAAGCTAGTCATATTAGCACTTCGCCCCTTTTTGGCTGAGAAGCAGCCCTAGAACTCGGGAGACCCGATTCTTTCAGTTCTGCCACAGGTTCACAGCTCTGGCAAGTTATACCGCTGCCCACTTCTCGCTGTAGGCTTTACCCTGACTTACATGTGTGGATATGGATACCCAGACAAACAAAATGTGCCTGAAAGCACACATTTGATTCACAGGTCTATATGCAAGTCCACGTGAGGAGTTTGGGAGCGTGGCTAGGACTTCAAAGCATCACTGGTATGAACTATCTAAGGAACTGTTTCACCACGCGCTGCGGGAAGACGTGTTTGTCTTTCCTCAACTCCTGCTCACAGACGTTCCTAGTCCATTATTAAACTACCAAGAATAAAATACTTCTGATTCAGCATTTTCTCCTTTGTGTCCTCTTCAGCTGCTGCCCAGGCATGGATCCTGCACCAGGGAACGAGCTGTTCCTGTTTTGGACTGTGATGCTATTTCAGAAGGATGCACACAGACAGCTCTGGCCATGAAGGGCATTTCAGTGGTGTTGGTTTTAACCCTTACTTGATGGTGATAGTTCCTGGCAAAGACGTGGTGACGCTGACATAGCAGAAGGGAGACAGCTGTTGTTTGCCTCAGCCCTCACCAGCTGAGGTCTCTGGTGCCACAGGGTTGTGAAATTGCATCAAGATCTAGAGTAAGGGTGATGAGCAGCAGCTACAGAGTTAATTGTGTGGGGAAAGCCGCCTTCCTGGAGCTCTGTGGAGAACTTGCTCTGACCCACAGATGCTATAATAAACCAGGGAGTGGGGACAGTGCAGGAATAGGTCATCGCTACTAACCTGGGGATGGCTGCACCAGGCTTAGGTGACCATTTTCAGGTTGATTAGACAACTTCTAATGCTGTGACACTGAGATGTTTGTGCTGTGGTTGCTGATGCCAAACCACAGGCTCCGGTGGCTAATACACGTGAAATAGTAGCTGGCTGAGGGAGGGTGCGCTTTTCTGCCTGCATGGACTGCATGTGTCTGTCCTTGGCGTGATCTCTGCAAGAAACGCAGGAATGATTGGCGGCCAGGGACATAGATCTGCAGATGGTGGCTGATCACGGGGAAACATTTATGGACACAGGCACAGGACGCGTAGTGCATGAAACAAGGATCCCGAGGAAAGCTAGGGTTTCCACTTTGGAGAAGGGACACAGTTTATTTCCAGTAATATACTTACATATAGAATGTTTATGCCCATTATTACATTATTTGACCCACCTCACTATCTTCTGTCCTGGCATGTGAAGTTATATGCTGAGGTCAGATCACCTGATGGGAAAAGAAGGTTTAATTATATACTAAACACTTGCTGAATGGTTTCACTTGCTGAAGGCAAAATGGCTCAGCCTTCAAACTTGTTTGGATGCCAGTGTGCTCCGTGCCATCTGTGTTTACACAGCACTCTGCACCTTCGCAGCTTCCGTGAGGGTGTCAGTCCAGGACGTCAGTCTTCTGTGATAGGCAGGGACAGCAAGAGAAATTAGGGATCCCACAGGGTCTCATATGTCTGTGCTGCAAGTGGCACGCTTGTGCGCTTTTGTGCATCACAATCTGTGTATGTGGAAGAGGAAGACTTTCATGCTGTAGGTGCTTCTTGACTCTTCTTCCTTTCCCATGCACTCCAAGGCCAACCACATTTAAAAAAATTTGGATCTGTGTCCAAAATCATGAAGCACTTGCAGGAGAACAGGGAACTTTTATTCCCTGTGCGCCCCCCCCCCCCCCAAATTCCTGCCTTTTCTTTTTTTCTAGGGGGAAAACAGATTTTTTTTTTTTTTTTTTTTTTTATCAGTGGGGAAGGGGAGAAGAGACTTTTCTTATTTACATTGTTCATCACAACCAGGCCACTCATTTTTTGGTATCTCTCTCATCTCATCTCTACCCATTAGCCTGTTCTGAATCCCTTGCAAGACTAGTTTCCAGACACTCATATAGTTCAGGTTTAAGCTTGAAGGAATTTGGGAAAAAAGGAGCTTGGGTTTAGTGAGGAAGGGTAGGGCAACTGAAGAAAAGGCATGTCACCAACACTGGCTTAAATACCTTTTTAGGGTACTGACTTGTTAGAATTCCCTAACAGAAGAAGCTGCTTCCCAGAGCTGTGACAAGAGACCCTATCTCCTTACTAAAAAGGCGTTTAAACATTATCTGCTGACCAGCATATTAGTGAATGGGGATGAACTAAAGAAAGCTTAGTTTCTTAAATGATCTTATAAATTTCTCCATCAAAAAAAAAAATCTCAAACATCACAATAAGGATGTTAGGAAGGCATTAGCAGATGTCAGACTAAGTTGAAGAAGCTGTCTGAAAACCAAAACTACTTTTCCTTTTGCCTGTGTGCCTTTCTCCTACAATGTGGCATTATGCTACATATCTCCAAGGTGTTTATGCATTTCCATTGACACTTAGACTTAAAATACAGGTCACTGGGGACAATGCTGTGATGCTGAAATATAAGAGAATATATATATATGTCACAATGGAAATATGAACTCATGTTCACTAGGCTTATAATCTTAGCTTTATCTTCAGACCATTTCCCGGGCATCTGGACTACCTTCCAGACATCACTGCAAAGACAGGTAGAGTAAATAAATAATTATGCTACATACTTCCTTCCAACACAGAAACACACACATGCTGCTCAGGACCATATCTTACAGTGGAAGAGGCAGGTGGTCAGGTAGCCAGGGGACAGGCTGGGGTTCTGCCTTGGTCTGAATATGCTTGGTATGTTCGGTAGGAAAAAGTCTCCTAACAGCGACACTGGAAAAAATCAGAGACTGCACACAGCTTAATAGATGGGCAAATCTGCACTCTTCATCTGAGGCTGCATGTGCACTTGCAATGGGGGTATCAACTGACTGGTTAGATGTGAACCTGTCCCTATTTCTCCAGTGTATATTACTCTCCATGAAAGCAATTACCTGGGTAACACTTGTCAGGTAACAGGAAAGACAGTGCTGACCACCTCTCTAGCACTGGCTTTGCATTTCTTTTCCACCATGTTCCTTGAGCCACCATTGAGCAGCTCCCCAGAACATGACCTTAACATCAAGTCCCTTTGGGGATATAAGGAAAAACCCCAAGTGTGCTCTGATGCCTACCACCCACACGTCCAACAACCCCGGCTCCTTCCCTTCGCCTGTGCCACCTCTCTCTCCCCACCCCTGCAATGCTGCCAAGCACCCAGGAGAGCCCCTCCAGAAGTACCTCTGAACTGCCACCCCTGTCCCTCTCGTTCTTCCTCCCTCAGGAGACAACACACATCATGGCAGTGTTACAGCCACGCACAAGTTGACCCCCAGTGTGTCGCTGTCTACCTGCTGAATTCAACCAGTACTTTCTTCTCCAGTGAGGGAACCGATGAGCTCTCTCGTCTGGCCCAGCCACTGATTTTCATAAAACTTACGTGCATTTAACACCTTTTGAAAGAATTTCACCTCTCTGTCAGATCTGGCTGGAAAGATTAATGGGCAGTTGATGGGGGGAGGGAAGGGGGGAAGGGGACTGATTTGATAGACAGACAAATAGACAATGTGATTGCATCAGTCTCATTTCCTTAGGAAACTGGGCTAAAAATAAAAGGCTTTATTTGCCCCTGGGAATTAAGCAGAATGCCTCTCACATCTTTACAAAACATTTGTTTCTATGTATACTTATAAATAGTCGGGATGGAAGAGGAAGTTTGCACTGGATTTTGAGCACAGAATTAAAAGGAAGAGCAGGAGGTGCGTGAATTTCAAAACCTGGGATCCTTTTAGACACACGACAGCACAGCAACGAATGCAGCTTCTTGTACACCAACGCCACGTTACCCAGGTGTATAAATTGTTGGCCTGCAAACCAACTGACCGTTGGGCAATTTTTCACACCACCAGAGAATGAATGCACTTTTTCTGCACCGATGATGGATGATGTGCTTTAGATCAAATCCTTCGTGCACTTTGAAGTCAGCACACTCTCACAGGTATAAGCAAGCAACACAGAAATTGCGGTATTTGACCAGATTTATGGTCTAGAGATTCCTGTCTGACGGCGACCAAGACTAGCTACTTCAGAGGAAATACTCCCCAAAAAGGTCTCATCCATCATAAACAGACTGTGTAAGCTGAAGAAGATCTTACACTCCTTCTAAATTTCTCCTTTCCTGTATTATCTCTAGATATTTTTGTTTTCTTTGAAAATGTCGGATGCCTCCTTACAACCTTGTCCTCGGTGATAGTCTGTGGCAGTAAGTTCTCTTTATGCATGCTACATATAAAATGCTTTTTGTTTGCAAGATTTGAATTTACTACCTTTCATTGAACTGGCAGCATGGTAGACTTGGGCTTTTATAGTCATACTTAAAAGACAGGGAACAAAGTAGTTCCATATCCTCTAGAAACTTCTGATTGTTGCGAGACATAAGTGCCGACATAACATCAAAAAAAGGGAACGATTTGTATAGCAGGAGACAAGGGGGACTTCCCTCATAGGGGTTGGCAGCACAGAAGCCGTTGTATTGTCCACCTCCTTTGCTTTTGCACTACCTTTTGGGTTTTGCTTCAATGGCTATGCATGGAAGGCCTTCTTCCTGAGACATGCTAGAATTTCCATTACAGGGATACTTTGCAGTCCCAGCAAATGCTGTACTGAGGACTGTCACTAGAGGCAGTCCTTGTCCTGAAGAATTTAGGTTTAAAATATGAAAAGACCAGCACAGTCTGAGTAAAAGGGGTGCAGTACATTGTTGGAAGATAAGAATAGGAACATATCTCTTGCGTGCAGGTATAACTGGGGCTCTTACCAGTACTTTGCCTTAGCTCAACTTCAAGACTTGATCTCGTTTCCCCAGGGGATTCAGCGCAACTTTAGGGATGGGATTCATAGAAACATAGAATGGTTTAGGTTGGAAGGGACCTTAAAGACCATCGAGTTCCAACCCCCCTCCACATTGCTCAAAGCCCCATCCAACCTGGCCTTGAACACCTCCAGGGATGGGGCTTCTACAAGTTCTCTGGGCAACCTGTTCAAGGTCCTCACCCCTCTGAGAGTGAAAAATTTCTTCCTAATATCTAATCTAAATCTACCCCTCTTCCAGTTTAAAACCATTACCCCTTGTCCTATCACTACATGCCCTAGTAAAAATTCCTCACCCAGGTCTCCTCTAGGCCCCCTTTAGGTATTGGAAGGCAGCTATAAGGTCTCCCTGGAGCGTTTTCCAGGCTGAACAACCCCAACTCTCTCAGCCTGTCCTCACAGGAGAGGTGCTCCAGCCCTCTGATCATCTTTGTGGCCCTTCTCTGGACCTGCTCGAACAGGTCCATGTCTTTCCTCTTTTGGAGGCTCCAAAGCCAGATGCAGTACTCCAGGTGGGGTCTCACCAGAGCAGAGTAGAGGGGCAGAATCACCTCCCTTGACCTGCTGACCATACTTCTTCTGATGCAGGTTGGCTTTTTGGGCTGAGATTGTGCCTTGCCAGCTTATGTTGAGCTTCTCGTCAATCAGCACCTCCTGGTCCTTCTCCTGAGGGCTGCTCTTGATCCATTCTCCACCCAGCCTGTATTTGTGCTTGGGATTTTCCTGACCCAGATGTAGGACCTTGCACTTGGCCTTGTTGAACTGCATGAGGTTGGCATGGGCCCCCCTCTGCAGCCTGTCCAGGTCCCTCTGGATGGCGTCCCTCCGCTCCAGCGTGTTGACATCACCACACAGCTTGGTGTCATCAGCAAACTTGCTGAGAGTGCAAGATTGATCTGTCCTAACTTAGAGGTCAAAAATGAAATATCTGAACTGATCATTTTACAATCCCTCTGCAGTCAGCCAAGAGAATTTGGTACCTTCAGGAGACCGTTCATGTGTCCTGTCTTAAGTAAAATGGTAACAGCCATTTCTTCTGCCTACAGTTACATGCATCCAAGATTTCTTCTCACACTGGTTTAAAACCCATGTGCCACTCTACTGCTTTCAGCAGAGTTACTCATTACTACCACCATCTATTCAAGATAGGTTATTTTTTTCATTTCCAAATTTGTCAACCAAATGAAGATGGTCTTCTTGATCATCTCTGTCACTAGTTAGAAGCCAGTGTCTCTGGTACGGGAAGAAATAGAACTTTATTTACATTTTAGTCACAAAACATTTGCCTGTGCCTGTCTTACGTACCTTGTTTGTTAAATAGTTTAGAATTTCTTAGGTTACCTCTGAGAATCATGCATCTTCATTTCTTCCTAACTTGCACCCTGGGAACTACTACTAATTCAAAAAGCATCTTAAACTTCAAAATTACTTACATATGCTCAGAAATAGTCTCATGATGTTGAAAGCAAGGCACAGAGACTGGGAAAAAAAATGAACAAAATGGTAATCAAAGCAGCTGATTTTTTTTTTTTTTTCAAGCTCAAAAGCAAAAACCCTGTCTAATTATACTCAACTGCAATAAAACCTGAGTCATGACTTGTCAGATGATCCTCTTGGTTGATGTGGTCACAAACCAACAGCTGCACATTGGGAAAGCAAGCAAAATGAAGAGCTTACAAAAGCATAAGTCTTCCTTGTTTTCCTGGTCCTTTGCTTTTCTCTCTCTCTCTGTATTACTTTATGTTCAATCAACCCATAGGGCAGAAACTGTATTTCCTAATATCTTGATAGTGTAATGCATATTTGTGTTGCCATACAGGTAACGTGTAAAGAATATGAGTGATGCTGTGAGAAGCCAGAAGGGTAGGGTTAATACTTGATGTAAACTTGACTTGTATTCGTTTGTTATAAACACTCCCTGAAAAAACACGTCACAGCACTGGAAAAAAGAAGGTCTTTACTTATAAAGCAAGGAAAATATATGGCTGGTGCAGCCTGGCAACGCTGCTGTTTGTTGGTTGTATGTCCAAGTAGCCACACACGCAGGCTAGTCAGGGCACTGTACGGCTGCTTCACATCTTGCTGACTGACTTCTCAGAAACCTCCCCTGAAAACAAGACCCTCCATAGGATGTAACTACTGAGTTATTCATCAAAAGGGAACTGCTATCTTGTCTGATGTTGATGTGTATATTTGCTGATTTAATTTTTTGTGTGTGTGTTTCTTAGTCCACCCACTTAGTGTGAGTGAGGCTGTCCCTTAAGTCAGCTATCTCCAATCTAGAGGGCATCCTCGGGCAGTTTACTTCGCCATGGAGCTAACGCGCTGCATTCTCTGACAGCACTGACTGGATGTGGATCATTAATATCTTTAGCGTGACCAGAGAAGATAAGCAAAGCTGTGTCTGGATACAGCGATTTTGTGTTTTCCCCTTTTATTTCCTTGTATCAAGGATTACGGCTTGCTTGTTTCAAGACCCTGAAAATCATACACTCCTAATGTGGCTGATTCAAACAAACAGATTGCGGGCGAGGTGGGGAGATGTTCAGTAGACAGAGATTGTGGAATTTTTATAGTAGAGAGATATTGTGTTGCATTTGCCCTGTCTTTGAATCACATTAAATATACACACTGTTAAAAGCCTATTGAAATGTTCAAATGTCAGTGTTTCAAATGAAAATCAATAGCATGCTATTAGGCTCATTATATTGCTGTTATGCATCATTAAAATGTATTTAAAAGCTTTCAGCATAAAACAGAAGATGGGACAAATAACAAGATGCTTTGAGGACGTGCAGCATACTTAGAAGGCAACGAAGAGTCAGGCACAAGAGAAACTTTGCAGACAGCTGGAAAGCAAAGAGCTCACTGAGTGTTTGAAACATATGGGAACATGAGAAAACGAATGACGCAGAACTCAGAGGATAACACATCAGTGGAGCTGCACCACTGCTGGAGGAAAATGAAATCATCAAATATTTTGAAAGATACTTTTATAAATGGGTCTTAGCAGTTTGAGGTTCTCTCTTTGCCTGGTCTATATAATCACCGCGCCACAATGCTCAGTAATGCCCCTAAAAATACTACTGACGTTTTGCCTTCTTGCACAAAAGGATTGTATCAGGTCCTAAAAGCGCATTTTAAAATTAGCTTTTCCAGGCATCTTTCTGGTCAAATGTCATGTGGAAGAGTGTCACATGATCAGATACGCTAACTTACTTCTTCCCTATCTGAAATTGATTTCCAGTGAAAAACTTTTGGTTTAATACTTAAATATGTGTGTGTGTATATTTATACATGAATAAGTCCATACATATACAATTATATACATATGAGAGAAAGACAGTATCCATACTAAATTTCTGAAATTTTCTTCCTAAAGGGAAAGAACGGGAAGGAGTGACTCTCTCAATGGCTGGGACTTTAAATGGGCAAAAGGGACAACAGGGATTTCCAGTCCCTACACACATGTTTTTTTATGCTTCTATACCTGATTGCCATTGAGCACGTGCTTGCCTTGTTCCCAGAGCAGGACTAGAACACAGACCACTGTCCTGCATCTCACCAAGCGCACTCTCACTAAAACCATCAGACCCTGCTTGTGCTCCCTTTCCCTTGCCCTGTATCTTCAATCCCTGTAAACAAAGCAAAGTAACTTCAGCCAGGGGAGATAAACATTCCCCTCTGCTCCTAACAGCCATAGCCTGGGCTGGAGTTTAAAACCTTACAGGCAGAGGAACAAAGAGAACCTGAATTTCCCACTTCCTGGACAAGAGCTCTCTAATCAGCTCTGAATTATTGAATGCTCCTTCAGAGGGTGGATTTCAAATTTGTAGCTTAAGCACAAAGTCCTTCCTCCTGCAATTTTAGCTGCATAGGTAAAGATTCAACTGAAATTGATTTTGGATAAAGCATAAATCAAGCCATCGAGCCAGGGAACGGAAATAGTCCCGTTTGAGTCAGATGTGCAACCGCATATCTCGAATTTTAAATGCTGAGTGCTCAAATTAAAGTTCACAGCGAAGAGTTCTCCAGCAATGCATATACTGAATGTTTTCACACAAAACATATGCTCAGCTATTTTAGAATTACAGATGGGTTTAAAAAAATCCCTGTCTGATTAAATGGTAAGAAAAAAGGACAAATTAAATTATCATTTTGCTTCAAATTATTTTTTGAGGAAAAAATGTTTCTGAGGTATCAGGGAAGGGTTTCCTAGTCAGAAGAAGGGCCTATGCAAAGATACAGCAATACTGTATGCTGCTTTGACTTGTCAATATGACCCTGCTGGAGTATCACCATTGATTTTAATTGGGGCCAAAGCACCAACACTTCTGGAAGTGTGTAACACTCAAGAAACCAAGAGAGTGGACTAATTAATTTACATGTGTGAGCAGTCACCATTTGAAAACTGGCTTAAAATGCAGAGCTATCACTAAAATTCACAGTAGTTAAAGAATTCAGCAACAAACATGTTTATTTCTAAGCCATCCCATGCTCAGCACTTATGAATCCATTCATGCTATGATGTTTTTGGTGTTTCTTAAGTGCTCTTCAAGCAGTATCCAAGAATCCCTTGGCACCTTTGAGGTCTGACTAACAAGTGAAGATGCTTTCTCATACAGTTACTCAGGAAGGCTTTTAAGGCATCGTTAGCATGCCAATATTGTTGATTGCTCCAGGAATAACAAAATCTGTTACAGCATTGGTGGTCCCATCTTCTGTTTTGAATTGAAGAGATGAACTAGGAAGAAAAACATGCAATGGCCGCTAGAAAGATACACATGAAGAGAAGCATACAAAACACACCTACTCCTTCCTCTTTCTGGTATGTTGCTATTTACAATGCACCGTAGATGGGATGGGTCACTTAAATTATTATAGAAAGGAATTTGTGTACAAGAAAGAAGACTCATGAGAATAAACAGAACAATCTGGAAGTGCTTTAATTTCCCCTTTGACTTTAAGGTGTGATTTAATTCCTTCCCACTGTGTCCTTCCCAGATGAAATGTGGGATAAAAGATAGAGAGTTGTTTCCTAATCCCAGATGAAATGTGGGATAAAAGATATGCTGGTGAGAGTTGTTTCCTAGGTATTCAGCCTCTTTAATAAAAGAAACTCGAATACTTGCTGCAGAGCAAGTCAATTTAATACATCTTCTTTGCCACTTTTTCTTTTTCCTTCCAAACGCTGTCTTTTTCTATTGCTCCTTCATTAGTAGTGTTTTTTTGTAGTGCCCACAATGCAGTTCATGTTCCTTGGCTGTCATCTAAAATACAACAGCAAACAATGACATAATCAATTTTAATAAGGAAAGAAGGAAAACCAACTCCTACAGTTAAATTACATGGCCTTTCCCTTAGCCAAGGAAATCAAATCAAATCAAACTGAATGTGCTCCTTTGGTCGTGGATCTAATCTTCCAGTAACAATTACAATTTATCAAAGGCTGGTGTTCATTTAAATACTAAAACAATTGCATACTAATGGTCAAATAATTTGTAAAGGTTTATTTGTATTTGCAAAGGGTTACCGGCCAAGCTAGAATGACCGTGTCACTTTTAGTTTGGAATCTGTGCATCTGTATTAGCATTTATGAGCCAACAGGACAGAGTTAGACAAGGAGACCGAGTGTCAGTAAGTTATCTATAGCCCCAATCCCTTTATCCTTCTTTGGGAACTCGAAGCATGATTTTTACTGAGGTTCTTACTCAAACCCAAACATAAAGAATGACGGGTGTATTTTATGCTTTTATTGACCATTTAATAGCTATTCTATAAGCCATCTAGAAGAAATGGAATACGCTCAGCCTGCTCCCAGAGGTGCTGTTCTGCAAAGGCAGAAAACTGAACCCTTCCCTTTACACCGCGAGACTGTGCTGCGGCGATGTATCTCCTGCGGAATCTGACCCCCCCAGACCCACTGAAGTGGCTGGGGCCCCAACCTTCCTCCTCGAGTGTAATGTGATCTATTTCAGAAATCAAATCTGGCTGAGACCTCATGTATTTGAGTCTGCACTAGTATCACATATTCTTGCTTCTTCATTACACAAGTTTTGAGTCCCAGAATATCCAACACACATGCCCACAAAATACAGCCCCTTGTGCAGATACAGAAACCCTTTTGCAGCACATTTACTATACTTCCTGCCCCAAGAGTATTTTATGCCCATATTTTTCTTAGATTAAGATTTTTGCTACTCTGAAATGGCAATATGTTTTAAAATCATCGTGACTTCAAAATTCCCTTTGTCAGCTGACGCTTGTGCCCACCCCACCTCCTACAAAATATTCCATCTGCTAAACTGTTAGCTTTCCTGCTCTGACCAGAAACCTTTTAATTTGCATAGAATAATTTCAGATGGCTGCATTAGCCACATATGAGTCACACAATTTTTTTGCTATCTCAGTCACTGGGGAAACTTTTTATTTCTCTGAAGTCCATTTCTGCAATTCTACATGCATTGTTCCAGTAAGTACATTATCCAAGAGTGGATTACATTTCTGAAATTTATAGGAAAAGAAGAGACAGCTTTCTCTTTCTAAACATGTTTCTTCTTTTTTTTGCAACAAATCCTTTCTCTGCTATCTTCAGCAGTTTGTTATCAGGAGCAGGCTGTACAAAAAAAGACCAGCTGGATAGAAGCACCATGGGTCCATTTGGCTGTGGATTAGTACCCAACAAACTGTCCCTCAATTTAAGGCACAATTTTAGGTGTGAACACTTCTAACCTTAAACTTAATCCCAAAAATGAGTAAAAACAACATTTGCCATCACACCAGAAGCTGAAAATCTGTTGGTCAGTCTGAGGTGAACAGATAAGCACAATGTCCAAAAGCATCGAGGCAAAGAGGCTATAGGAAAGAAGCAAAATTAATTTTTTGCATCTCTACATGGGATCTTGGAGATATTCCCAGACATGAACCTTTACTGATGGGGTACAAGTCAAGATAACTGTGTCACAGTGAAGTGTTAGTAAGAGATGCGAAATGAAATGCATAAAATGAGTCACTATCATCACCAGGATCGGATGGGATTCACTCAAGAGGTTTGCATCAGCTGGAGAATGAAGATGCTAAACGATGAACTACAATGTGCAACCTGCTCATCAAAATGATCTCAGTATCAAAGAAATAATGGTGGAAAGTCTGATACCAATCTTTAAAAGGCCCTGGAAATAATCCAACAAACTATAAACTATAAATCCAAGTCCAATTTCTGTACTAAGGAAATTGCATGAAACTACAGCAATGACCAGAACTTGTGTGCACAAAGGTGAGACTTAGGAGTAACTTCTCTGTGTGTGCATAAAGGGATGGATGATGCACTCTTCCCGGGTACATGCTGAGTTTCCTGGCGAGACAAAATCATTCAGGACTGTAAGAATAAAAAACGTCAGGAAGGTGCTGCGGGAGTTTTTTGTAATATTGCAAGATTGATTTAAATGGCAGTGATATCAACTACTTGACAAATGCAGAGTAAAATACTGCAATGAGGGTGGGGTGGAAAGGGAAGGAATCCTTCCCTTTTGTAGTGGTGGGTGCTACCTATTTTTTGCTGAGAAAGTCATTGAGGACAATTCTTTTCTAGTGTCAGGTTCATGGCTCTAAAGAGCAAACATGAAAAAGGAAAAGAGAAATAAACAGGACTCAAACTACAAAGGTGTATAAATCTACGGAACACTCACAGCATGAATACTGGATGCAAGTTTGGTCCCCCCTTCTCAAAAAGGATACTGCAGAAGTAGAAAAGACATATGAGAGGGGCAACAAGGATGGCAGATCTCACAGAAGGGGACATGACCTTAGGGATGGCAGATCTCACAGAAGGGGACATGACCTTAGAGTGGGACAACCGAGGTAATACATAAGAGATGCACAGAATGATGAGCAATGAACAGAGTGGAGAAGGAAGTACTGGTTTGCACAACACGGTTCTTAAACTGCAGAACTCGTTGCCAGAGAGTTTTATGCATGCCAAAAATAAAAACGGCTTCACAGAGGAGCTCAAGGAAGAAAGTTTCCTTGGGGCTGGAAATCACAGTGATGAATATTCAACCTTTGACTCAGGAAGAACCTAAACAGCAGACCACCAGAAGCCAAGCGTACGCCCTCCGTGCTTTCCCCATGAGACACTTCTTCTAGCAGTCATGCACAAGATGCTGAGCTAGATAACATCATCCTATGGTTTTGTGTAGAGTTATGGACATTTATAGCCACAGCTACTCACATGAGTTTCTTTAATTTAGACCAGCAACGCCTACCAGGAAAACTTAGTTTTGCTGTCATAAGCTATCACTCTCCCAAGTCTGTTATACCTTTGTATGAAACCGTATCTCCCAGCCTCTGAGAGACCCAGAAACAGCTACTTGGGCTGCTTCCATTGTGCAGAACACTGACATGGTTTCAACTTCCCAATCTATTGCAACAGGTCTTCAACTCCACAGAACCAAAATTCTTTCTCTGACAGGAACAGAGAACTTCACTTTCTTTACAGGTCAGCAAGACAAAGTTTTTAATACTTCCAGAGAAGGAACACTGCACAGCCTCTCTGGGCAGCCTGTTCCACTGGTCTGTCACCCTCAAAGTAAAGGTTTTCCTCATGCTGAGATGGAATTTCCTGTGTTCCAGTTTGTGCCCATTGCTCCTTGTCCTGTCGCTGGACACCACTGAAAAGAGTCTGGCCCCATCCTCTTGACACCCGCCCTTTAGATATTTATAAGCATTGGCATTGATGAAATCCCCTCTTATTCTTCTCCAGGCTAAACAGCCCGAGGTCTCTTAGCCTTTCCTCATAAGAGAGATGCTCCAGTCCCTTGATCATCTTTGTAGCCCTCCGCTGGACCTTCTCCAGTAGTTCCTTGCCTTTCTTGAACCTGGGAGCCCAGAACTGGACACAGAACTCCAGATGCAGCCTCACCAGGGCAGAGTAGAGGGGGAGGATGACCTCCCTCGACCTGCTGGCCACACTCTTCTTGATGCACCCCAGGATGCCATTCGCCTTCTTGGCCACCAGGGCACATTGCTGGCTCATGGTCATCCTGTTGTCCACCAGGACTCCCAGGTCCCTCTCCACAGAGCTGCTCTCCAGGAGGTCAGCCCCCAACCTGTACTGGTGCATGGGGTTATTCCTCCCCAGGTGCAGTACCCTACACTTACCCTTGTTGAACTTCATAAGGTTTCTTTCTGCCCAACTCTCCAGCCTGGCGAGGTCACGCTGTAAGGCAGCACAGCCTTCTGGCGTGTCAGCCACTCCTCCCAGTTTTGTGTCATCAGCAAACTTGCTGATGGTACACTCTATCCCTTCATCCAGATCATTGATGAATATGTTGAACAAAACTGGGCCCAGTACTGACCCCTGAGGGACACCACTTGTTACTAACCTCCAACTAGACTCTGCGCCACTAACCACAACCCTCTGAGCTCTATCTGTAAGCCAGTTCTCAATCCACCTCACTGTCCATTCATCTAAGCCACACTTCCTAAGCTTTCCTGTGAGGATGATGTGGGAGACAGTGTCGAAAGCCTTGCCAAAGTCAAGGTAGACAACATCCACTGCCCTCCCCTCATCCACCCATCTAGTTACTTTGTCATAGAAGGCTATCAGATTAGTCAGACATGACTTCCCCTTGGTGAATCCATGTTGACTACTTCTGATAATCTTCTTTTCATCCAGGTGCTTTGAGATGACTCCCAGAACAAGCTGCTCCATCATCTTCCCAGGGATGGAGGTGAGGCTGACCGGCCTGTAGTTTCCCGGGTCATCCTTCCTGCCCTTTTTGAAGACTGGAGTGACATTGGCTATCCTCCAGTCCTCAGGCACCTCACCTGTCCTCCAGGACCTTTCAAAGATAATGGAGAGAGGCCCAGCAATGACTTCCCCCAGCTCCCTCAGCACACGAGGGTGCATCCCATCAGGCCCCATGGATTTATGTATATCCAATTTATCTAACTGATCTTTAACGTGCTCCTTGTCAACCAAGGGATAGTCTTGTTTCCCCCAGACTTTCTCTGTTACCTGCAAAGTCGGGGTCTCACAAGGACTGGCCCGAACAGTGAAGACAGAAGCAAAGAAGGCATTTAGCAACTCCGCCTTCTCTGCATCATCCGTCACCACAGCACCTGTCTCATTCAACAACGGGCCCACATTTTCCCTAGTTTTCCTTTTGTCTCCTATATACTTAAAGAAACCCTTCCTGTTGGCCTTGACATCCCTCGCCAGGTTCAATTCCAAGGCTGCCTTGGCTTTCCTTGTTTCCTCCCTGCATACCCTGACAGCATTCTTGTATTCCTCCCAAGCAGTCAGCCCCTTCTTCCATTTAAAGCTCCAAAACAGACCTCTTAAAGAAATACGTGAAACACTTTATCTCACTTCAGAAAATACAAGCATGACAGCCATGGGTAAATTGGTTTCTAAAAAATTATAACTCACAACATGAATTGCAATATCGTGTCATACTTAATAGCTCACTAGTTGCTTAAACTAGAAAACGGGTAAAGAAACCATTATGACAGACTTAGCATCAGATGTTGCGCGTTGAGGTGCATGACGCCCAGCAGTATAACGCTGTATTTTACATCACCTTAGCAGCTGATTAGGTAGCAGTTTTGTATGTATTCTTGAAGACTCTTCAGTTGCACTGATCTTGCCTTGAATAACATGTTAGTTTGTGATTTATTTTCGCTTATGCCGCACAAAGAGTGTGGAAAGTATTACTGCTACTGCCTTAAAAATCAGGGCTTGATTTTCATTGTGTCTCCACAGGCTTCTTACCTCCCATAACTCCCCCAGAAAAATTCTTTCTTTCTCAACTGATGTTGGCCCCCCCTAGAGAACTGTTCAAGAAGACTCCTCGGCAGATTGCTTCAATGGACGTGGGGAACATGGCCCAGTCAGTGGATATAAGTGGGCTTCAACTGGCATTAGCAGGTAAGGAAGATTCATGACTGTCATTCACTTATGAGTGTGTGGCTGTGAGGTACTTGAGAAACACTCTTGTCTATCCTAAATGTGAAAAAGGTTGAGCTATGGCTTAGGGTCTTCGAGCACATAGAGAAACTTCAAGCAGAGATTATGTCTTAACTTTTGCATCCTACTTAACAAGCAGCTTTTCAAGCATATATGTCACTGTCTTAAACATGAGAACATTTTGCAAGTATAGGAAGATTTTTCATCTTAAGCTTTCATTATTTTTTTTTGTGTGTGTGTATTTTTATCCCTTTTCAATCTTTGCAGTGTTTCTGTTATAAGAGAACAAGCGTATCTGTCATGCTGTCAAATACTAGTACTTCAGCTGCACCTGGCAAACTGGCTATTACAATTATATCTTCAGTTTCATAAAATAAAGTCAGATCTTGTAGTGTTAGCTCAAGTGTGGGAAGGTAGTCTAGTTTTACTAGATTGAAAAGAAGAGCAATGTGAAGCTTATCCTTTGACAGGAGAAAAGGAGCAGGAACATGATTGTTCTGATCACATTGACTGATGAGTCACATCTGGAGCTAATCTGAAATAGAAAATATTGTTGGGAGCCAGGAGCTAGTTTGAACACCAGAAAACTGTGGGTTTTTTTCCTAAGTACGTGCAAATGAACATTCTCACTTGAAAACTGACCATCCCACTTCTATATCTGTACAATGTGGTTTACTGCTCTGAGGTCAGGCAATGTGGTTTACTGTCTCAGGTCAGGCAACTCCATCCTGCAGTTGTATCTTGGTATCATGATTTTTTTATTTTTTTTTTTTTTGTCTGTAGAATCTGTCACTGGTTTGTTCTGCTGTGGTACTCTGTCCTTTATTCACAGTGTATAAATGTCCTCTGTTGTTCTCCTTAGCTACTATTTTCGGACTGCGGGATATTTTGAAAATTCAAGTTGAACACCCTAACACCCTTTCAAGGGGGAAACAAACCCTTCTGGTTCTTGTTTTGTTCATCCTGTCTGTGTTTTCTAGAATACTTTTGTGAATTCAGAGTTTGTGAAACTTCAGGTAACTTGTGATTTTTAGCACGAGGGATATGTGATGCCTTCAAGAAGCCTGTTTTTTTTTCATTTGTTTTTATTTATTTTCCCCTTGGTACTGTGCTTGCCTTCTGAACAGTTTGTTCTCATTAAAAATAAAACATGTAGAGAACCTCAAAACTGAAGCTGTATGGATGGGTACTGTAGGCCATGCATTTTAATTTGTCCTTTTTTTTTTTTTAATAGAAGATGCTGATGGCTTAAAGTACAGTACAAAGTCATTAATGAGGCTTTGAAAAATTAAGCCCTGTAAGATGTGCTTGTATTGTTATTTACATAATCCAGTAAACATGCATAATTAATTGCTTACAAGCAGTGGTAGGAGTTATGTAACAAAACAAGTTGCATCTGAAAAAGCTTCATGATGTCTTTCTCAGACTTCTTGCTGTAGCTCCCTAGAATAAATGTCTGCTTTCTATTCACTTTTAGAAGGTAAATCTCTTGCATATTTTAATATTGTGATGTTTCTCGACTGTCTATTTGTCATGTTTCAGAAGGTCTGTGAGTTTTTTGGAAGTTTCCAGTATATTTCTCCTAAAGACTCAATATGCAGGATGAAGCTGTGCTGCGGACGCTGCAGAAACACTTGTATTGTGGTGCTTAGATCCAATGTTTAAGGGCTTGCATTTACACTCTTTTTTTTTTTCTTTCCACCAACATTTTATAGAACATAACAGTTGTAAGACTCGCTTGTCCTTCAAAATTGTGGTCCCTGAGATGAATTCAGGGCTAGTTAGAGCAGGACGATTTTTACTTGCTTTAGAATATACCTGCAAAATCAACTTAAATAATTTGGAAAGCATTACATTTTTTTGTATCACTGTATCTATACCAATCCTTTTTGTGTAAAGGGAGGGGAAACCACTTGGTATGTCTTCTGAACTTGAGCTCATTTTGACAACTCACTTGCAACTGTATGATGTTTTTTCTGGGTGTGGTTTTCTTTTTTTGTTTGTTTGTTTGTTTTGGTTCCTTCCCCACCCCTCAAAGTAGTGTTGGAATAGAGCATCTTGGGAATGAGTATTAAAATTTGCTTTGTTCTCTTCTCCCTTTGGTCTACAGAATGTTCATTCAAGCCTTGGTCTCTCCCTTTAAGTTGGTTTTATTAATCTGGTGTGTTACTGTATCAAAAATGTCACTTTCTCCTAGTTGCAGGGATGGGTCTTCTGGCAAAGTGCTTGGAACGTTTTGTCTGCTAACCCTTACTTGATCTAAGAGTAATTGACCTGTTTTAAGTTAAGTTTGTAATACACCGTAGAGCTTTCCTTTAGGAATCAAACTAAGTGTCTTTTTACCTGGAAAAATAATAAAAAAAAAAATGGCTGCATAAGAGAACATAAGTGATTGTTTTCAGATTAATTTTTTTTAAATTTAAATGTCTTGGTTCAAGATGCTGTGTTCTTTCCTGTTAAATCAGCGTGTTCTAATTCTTGCTTCTGCTTACCTGAAACTGTTGATCCAGCCCTAATTCTTGAAGCAGTAAGGGTGAGCTTTTGAGCTTCAATGCATATAACTAAGTGCTTATGCAGGCTTTGAAAATCGGTGAATTGAAGGACTGTCCTTAAACTCTTATATTTCTTAAATCATTTGAGATTATGGGGATACAAACAAATCAGTGGCTTACTTCTACCAATTGACAGAGTTAAGTTCTAGACTATAAATAAAAAGACTGAAAAAAGACACCAAATATCTTTTTTTTTTTTTTAACATAGAACTTAATTTCTTAAATGAACCTTTCTGTTCAGTGGCTACATGGAAGCTTGAAAGTGGAAGTTTAAAACAGTTTATAAAGTCAAAGTCATGTTTTATAAAACAGCTCATTTGGACTTTGACTTTAAAATTGGGTTTTTTTGAAAACAACTGAAATGTGTGTTGTTGCCTTTAACAGAAAAACATACCCTGCTGTGCTGCTTCAGTGAGCATGTATGCAGATGGTTGCACGATCTGAAATAATGGAATAAAATAGGACAGAAAGCTAAAAAAGAAATTAGCAATGTAGGTGGTGCTTTGTTTTGATGACGCTTTTGTCAGTTTCAGCATCTCTGGTGGATTTGGTTGGAGTCATGTGAAATAGAGTTCATATGCATGGGAAGCTGAAGGGTCACATGGCTGCACAAAAAGGAGCAAGCATGCTTTGTTTACAAGTAATAGGGGCACTACACTTAATTAGTCAGGAAAAGGAGTGGTGTTTAATTTCACGTGGAACTTTTTCAAGGGGTTCCTTGTGTGGTACTAACAATTTTGGACGTCGTATTACTTAAGGCTTAATCTGCTGCTTAATGTTCTCTGTGGAGGGGTGTGAGGAGTGTAAGGTGGTGGTCTGTAGTGTTTTTTTTCTGCTTTTTGTCTGTTGGGGTTTGCTTTGAGGTTTTTTTTGCCAAAGCAACAGAAAACATGATCTCTCAAAATAATACAGAATATCAGACATTAAGTCTTCAGATACACAAGAATGATAGATTGTGACAGAACATCTAAAAGCCTGACAATGTGAGTATTAAGCCCCATAGTTTCTTTTCGGCCAGTTGCTTCCAAGTCTTCAGTTGTCTATACTAAATTTAGTATTATTTTAATGTAACGTGTTTATGTTCTGTAATCTGGCCTTTAAAGGGAGTTTCTGCTCCTCTGAGGTTTGCTTTAATGACAATGTATGTAGAATCACGTAACAATTAATCTTCTTCCACGTAAGTGCTTGCTTGTAGCTTGACAGCGAATGCAAAAGTAGCTTACACAATGCCACTGCAAGGTGTTGGATAAATCTGAATAGCTGACTTCAGGTCTAGTATGGCCATTATCGTTGCGGAGTCTGTAAATGTATCTGCGTAGATTTTTCACTTCTCTCCTCTGAGAAGAAGTGATTGCAAAACTGGATATAGCACGTGAAGTCTTTCAGGAGTACCATGTGAATCTGCTAATGTGCTTTTAGATGCAGATTACATCAGTTACCTTTTCTAGAGTCAAGACTGTGTTTCAGATTCACTTCTATTTCTTCTTTGTCCTTGCTGCATGCCTCTGTCCCTCGCCTGTCAGCTGGCACTCTTGAGTGCTAGCTGCCTGACACAGTACTAAATTTCATGTTGATGATATCTGTGGGGTTTTTTTAAGCTAGTCCTTCTCTAAAGCTGATTGTTTCTCACCACTTTTAGTATTCCAGGCATCTCTGTTTCAATTTTATGCTTTAATATTATGGACTGGCCTTCTTTCAGAACGTCAGTCCGAGTTGCCAACACAGAGCAAGGCCAGCTTCCCCAGCATTCTCAGCGATCCTGACCCAGATTCTTCCAACTCTGGTTTTGACAGCTCTGTTGCCTCCCAGATCACAGAAGCCTTAGTGAGTGGACCAAAACCTCCAATAGAAAGTATGTACATTTTCACATCTGTTTCTGTAACTCATGACACGCTATGTTGTTATACTTCTCCAGATGAAATGTAATGTCATTCAGAAGTATTTTCAAGATATGAAATGGGAATGAAGGGGAATGAAACAGTGCAAAACTGTATCAGGCTGCCTCCAGATCAGACTCCACAGTGTTCACATTTCCAGACTTTTAAAAATCTGGAGCCTGTCTTCAACCTGTTACTCGTATCATCTGTTGGCTAAAACACTGGGTCTGATGCCCTTCAAGTCTTAGTCCACTACACTAAGATCTGTATTGACTGTTAACACCTTCCAAGGAAGCAGTTACTGTGGAAGGAAAAAATACCGTAGAATCAGTAACTTAGTGATCTTAATCAAGAGGAAAAGCAGGCTGATGTAACAGCATCACGAAAAGTCGGAAATAAATGTTTTTCTGGGAGCCAAATAATATCATAATGCTGTTCTCGGTGTTACTATAGCTTAAAAAAAAAAAAAAAACGGGGCTTTGGGTTCGTCTTTTTGCACTGATGTAAGACTGAATACCTGAAGCTTGAAAAAAAGTTTCACATTGTTGCTGTTTTAGGTCACTTTCGACCAGAGTTTATTCGACCACCGCCACCGCTCCATATATGTGAGGATGAATTGGCATGGCTAAATCCAATAGAGCCAGATCACACAATTCAGTGGGATAAGTCAATGTGTGTGAAGAACAGCACTGGAGTGGAGATAAAAAGAATCATGGCAAAAGCTTTTAAAAGTCCCTTAACTTCCCCACAGCAAACACAGGTAAGTATTGTGCACTTTTTCTGCCTAAAATGCTTTTCTAACACGCTACCTATTAACTTATGTATTTTAGAAAACTTGGATCACTTGACCTGTGTTTGAATTTAGGAAATTCAAAGGACTTTAAATAGTAAAAACCTAAGAGTTTTGGCTTGGGTTTTCATGAATAAGGAAGAAATCTTTAAATTTCATAGCACTGACTGGACATAGTTATAGTTGATCAGTAAGTGGCACCGGTGTTTTTCTGCATGGAAAACTTCGTATAACGAAGTTGTTCGTGCTTCTGTGAAAACGTTTGATAAATAATTATTTCAGAAATGCCAACACCAATTCCCCCCCCACCCTCTCAATTTGATAGTATTACCCCTGATTTCAGTGGACTTTTTGTGATAATCATTATGCTAGCTCTATAAAGTATCCTTTATTTGCATAACTTTTTCTGACAACAATGAATTCAAAATTGAGGTTTCTTCTTGCTGGACAGGAAACTAAAGAAGGCTGAAACTTTTCATGTTTTTTTCCACTCTTCCTTGCCACTCACTGATGAAAGACTACTAAATTACTTATTAAAGGTTTTATGGGCATAGTTGCCTTTACATAGAAATTTTAATGTATACCTCCAGTGTCTTTCAATAGAGTTGCCTAAATCTAAAGGGTTATCATTCTCTTTAGCTTAGATGTATTATAGCAGTTTCTTCAAGCAGAAATGTGAATAGTTAAGAAAAAAAAAAATTAATCCTTTTTTTTTGGTTGTTGGTTTTTTTTTTTTTTTTCCCTCTTTACAGCTCCTTGGAGAACTGGAAAAGGACCCCAAGCTTGTTTACCATATTGGTCTCACTCCTGCCAAGTTGCCAGACCTGGTTGAAAACAATCCTTTAGTAGCTATAGAAATGTTGCTGAAACTGATGCAGTCTAGTCAGATAACAGAGTATTTTTCTGTTTTGGTCAACATGGACATGTCCTTACATTCAATGGAAGTTGTAAATAGGTGAGTACTATCTCATATTTAAGAAGGTTTCCTTAAGTATGTAAAACAAATAAAGGAACAGTTATTAAGTGATTGTGAGGCTGGCTGCAGGACTGTATTTGGATGCATTCCAAAGACTACCAAAAGTAACAGGCATTGAAGAAATTGCTAGTCAGATTACAGTGAAGGAAAAGAGTATCAAACTATCATTCCCTTATCAATTTCTCGATGCTGTTTGTGTTGGTTTGTATTTTTTTAATACTCTTATTATTAAAAGACTTAGTGTGCTCTGATTAATCCTGCAGAGGAAGAGAGTGCTGTGGATTTGTTGCTTTCTATGACTACTGGACTGTCTGTTTCTTTCATAAAGGCTTTGCTTGCTTTCTATGTATTTCCTTATTGGTGGTGCCTGTAGTTAAAGAAAAAAAAACCTTATTTTAGTCCAGACTAAGTTTGTAAAGTTAGCTGTGAGTTGGTAATAAAGAATTGAGCCTCTCAAACATCTTCAGTGTGAAGTTCAGAGAACGCTGCCAATTTAAGTTCCTTTTTACAGTCATGCTATTTTAAAATATTACTGTAATGTTGACACCTTCCTATTAGCAGTAGCGAACCTGCAACTTAACAGGAAAAAAACCCCACAATTTGCCAGCAGAAAGATGTGATGGTGGGGGCATATATATTTCATTTTATATTAATTGTTTATATTATAATTAAATACTTTTGTTTAATTAAAATTACTATAATTTTATATTAATTATTTATACCATGCCATATTTTACCATATTGGATGTGGTAAAAAGCATGTTTCTTGCACAGGGGCTATGCTAGTTAATCTTTCAGTCCCTGCTCAAAGACAAGAGAGGCTTATTCAAAGAAAACACTGCATTACTCTTTAATATTAGCAAAGTGTTTCTGCTTTGAAAAGAACACATACTGTGTTGTGGATAACTAGAACCGGAGTTCATAATTACTAGAAAATCATTTTATCAAACGATTTGATACGTTCAGCTCAAAACAGTATTTAAAATGGTTATCACTTAGGGGAGTCTCTCACTAAAATCTGTAGTATGCCTAACGTTTTCTTTAGACACCAGGTTCCTGGTTAATGTATAAATTTCACTAGCAAGTATATGTCCGACGTCCCAGGAAGCTGCAAGTTTAGTTACTGACTTGCAAAGTGACCAGTTACTGGATGTGTATGGTTTTGCCACTGTAGTGACTGTCACTCCAATGGGTCAGAATCCAGTTGTTCCTGATGAATTCACGTTCTTTTCTCATATCTTAAAAATTAGCCTCATCTCTAGCTTCTGTCTTCTCTTTCGACTGAGGTAGCAGTTCTGTTTTATTAGGATCAAAATTAACATTTCCAGATGTCCATCTTGAGCTATTCTTGTGTGGAAGATAGAGGGCTACAGTGGGGCAAAGGGCAGTTATTGTGAGAATCCTCAACAGAAAGCGAATGCCACACAGATAATCTGCTTAAATGCAACTTGCATTCTTGATGTGGCTTAAGTAAACAAAAGGCGGTATTGTTATTTCCTCATTGGGAATAACTTCTGCATATAGGTATAAACCATTTTCTTAACAGAATGCTAAGTCCCTTCAATGGGAAGACTTCTGTTGCCCAGAGAAGTTGTGGATGCCCCATCCCTGGAAGTGTTCAAGGCCAGGCTGGATGGGGCTTTGAGCAGCCTGGGCTAGTGGGAGGTGTCCCTGCCCATGGCAGGGGGGTTGGAACTTGATTATCTTTAAGGTTACTTCCAATCTAAACCATTCTATGATTCTCAGACAGCTAATCCCCACAAACTACAAAAGTACGTCTCCCACTTAACTTTCTTCCATTTCTTGGCAACTAATGAATATGAACTCCCAAAACCGCCTCATTCAGCAGTCCCTTTGCAGCAGAGTTGAACGGTACCTTAAATATCACGTGAGGAAAGAAACAATTTATTTCTGAAATAAATCCCTCCCTACTGGTGCAGACTGACAGCAGTTACTGCCCTGAAGTTGGGCAAATGATCACAACATGGAGAAAGAGGAGTAAGAAAAGAGCTTTTATTCCTGTGCAGGATAGCTACACCACGAGTCAGGCATGCTGGTTCTCCCACAGCTTCACTATGATAGGAACAACTTTTCTTAAATTGCAAAATGACTGTCAGTGCAAACAGGGAGACGCTGAATTTTTAAGTGAAGTAAGACAAAAACTTGAAATTCAAATGTCTAAAACATGCACTGTTTTCCCTATTGCCCCCTTCTTCACTATTTGAGATGGGACTGTGATGCTGCACTGTTTTCCCTATTGCCCCCTTCACTATTTGAGATGGGACTGTGATTAGAGTTACTTTGGTCAAATTCTGTTGTAACTTTATGGCAGTTCTACACTTAATGTATATTGTTATCTAAAACTTGAGACCTGTATTGCATTTTCAGGTAAGAAGCGGTTGCAGCTCAAATACTTTAGTAGCCAGTATTAAACCACAAATAGGTGTGCTTTGCTGTTAACCCTTAAAAATACACTAATACCATTCTTTGATGCGATAGTTCTCCATTTCTTCTGTAGTAAGAAGCTTCTGAGATTGTTGTACATCATTACTCTCTAGTTAACACCTTCATCTAGTCAGGGTCTCCTGTATTTGTGCTCTAGATACTCAGTTCGTTTCAGTTCTTAGGAATAAAATTTTGATCTGAAGGAACTAAGGGAACAGATCTTTTGATGCAACAAAGGAGTTATTCTGGTTGTATGCTTAAGGAAGGAGTTTAGCATCTAGATTCAGTACCTGAAATGCAAATATGAATAAGCAAAGTTGTATCGCAGTGTTTATTGCAGAAGAATCTCGGTACTCAGCTTGGGGGATTCATTGTAAATTGGAAACCAGTATCATTGACTCAACTGTGTAATATATAGCAAATGTTTGTAGGTGTGTTACACTACAAACCAATCTAACTCAGCTTCTGTACTGTGTCAGAGTTTAAAAAAGTATTGAACTTCTAATGAAGACATTGAAAATGTTCATAAATATATCTGTGGAAACTGTCAGAAATCAGCTCCGTATGACACAACTGGGAATAAACTAGTATCACAGGTCTAACTCATCTGTTTTGCAATGGAATCACTAGATTTATGGCTTCATAAACCACAGGATATTTTTACTTTGAACAGGCTTACTACTGCAGTTGATCTCCCACCTGAATTTATTCATCTTTATATCTCCAACTGTATCTCCACCTGTGAACAGATTAAAGACAAATATATGCAGGTGAGTAGTAAATTGCTTAGGAAAAAGGATCCCATATATTGCTCTGTGTAAGGTGTTGAGATTTTATAAGACTGATAGCATTAAGTTACTCTGTCTTACTGCTTCTTTATTTTAAAGGCACATATTTTTTTCCGAACACACTATGCAGTTCTTTACAGCATTTAACAGATATTTCTTCACCTTTTTACAAGGCTTCACAGGTAATTACTGTTCCCTATTATTCTGTAGACATAATACACTTCTCCCTGGCAAAACTGCAGTTGTCTGTGACTCAGATTCTTACCTGCAAAAGGTTTATCTGTCGCTCAGTGTGCCTTTTCTTCATCCCCACTATTAGTTGTTCGCCTTCTGCTTAGTTTTAAGCTTCAAGTTTCTTTTCTGTACAAGTGTACCCCCCACTTCCAAACCTTTGAGATAATGTTACAAAACATGCGGAAGTCTTGCCCTTCAAGCAGGACTATTGCCAATCTACAACAGCTTCCAGATCTCCTCAAAGACCTAAAAACCTTATCTTTAATTCCTAACACCATACTCTCCACTTCCCAAGCCTGTCATACTTCCTCAGTACCAGCATGCAAGTTGTAGCCACTTCAAGGATCTTTACGCCCCGGGGGAGGTTTCCACACCTCTGGCACGCAAGGTTGTCTACGTGCTGTGCAAGGTACTTCCTTCTATCCTAAACCGATCTGTTGGTTTCACCAGCTGCCCCGTAGATCTTGTTTTCTTGGATATGTCATCGGTGAAAAACAGTTCAGTGTTCAGTTCACCCAATATTTTGTGAATCTTGACCAAGTCCTGACTGAGCTTTTGCCTCTCAGTACTGAGGGACTGCAGCCTCTTTAGTCCCTTGCAGGAAGGCAGCTGTTCCTTTCTCTTAAGCTTTTTTTTGTGTCC
This sequence comes from Charadrius vociferus, assembly GCF_000708025.1. Classification (NCBI taxonomy): domain Eukaryota; kingdom Metazoa; phylum Chordata; class Aves; order Charadriiformes; family Charadriidae; genus Charadrius; species Charadrius vociferus. Next base: position 3,669,121 of record NW_009647874.1, on the reverse strand, counting down.
TTCTCTAGTGCCTTCTCTAGCTCCAGTATATCCTTACACTGCAGAGACAAAAATTGTGTGCAGCACACAGGATACGGGTGCAATGTGGTTTTAGATAGCAGCAAAACCCCCTCTGTCTTGTTCCCAATACCCTTCCAGATCACGACTAACTTTGTTGTTTTTTGGTGGCTGTTGATGTTTCTCTCCTTTGGGACTCTGCCAGGTATACATAGGTGGCTTGATCTATGACCTGCTGAATAGCTGTGCCTATTGCGCTTGGTAGCAGAATAGGAAAATACCAGCAGAGCTGGGCTGCAGCTGAGAGCGTGCCCACAGACCAGGCCACTGCTCAGAGGGGCTGCTGGGAGCATGTAGCGGCTGGACTTCAGGCACACTGGGGACAAAAAAAGCACAGAGTGGCAAGGAACACATACTGATCATCAAGTAGCATGCAAAGCTTGTGAGATCTAACATTTGTTAATACTGCACATGAGGCCTCACAGCAACTGAGACACGAGATGTTTTGTTTGAAAAGTGCAGTACAAAACCACTCCTATTGGAAGTAAAAGAGGCATGAGATTGGGAGTCAGCCAGCATCTTGCATTTGTACTTTTGTTCCGAGTTTCATGTTCCTTGATTATTAAAATTACTCCTGTAACAAATTTGTGGCAGAGAAAACGTGATGGCTTTTGATCGCAGTGAAGGAAATAACTTGGCTCAGTTTCTGAACTCTCTTGATACAGGTAGCAAATTTTGCAACAGTAAGCTCAGTTCTTGTAAAAATAGTTGATATTTTAAATAATCTAGTAATAATTTTTAATAATCTATAATTAATAATCTAGTATACTTTGGACACAATCTATCAAGTCTGCTCAGTTCTGTCTGATAAGCTTTCATGTATATAGTTTCTTTGAGAGACAGGCTTGGGTTTGACCCTTTTTCACAATGTGAACTATGAGACCACTTTAATGATAAAGTAAGATCTGCTTTTTGTCCTTGAGAAAGAATGCACTCTATATAGTATATACACACTATAGTACTGTATATGCACGCACACTATATATACTATATATATATACACACTCTATACTATATAGTCTATAGTGTATAATGTACTGCTTTGTATAAAGCAGATGGTTAGTGACTGGATCTGTGCATGACAAATTATAGGTGCTAGTTCTGAGGTCTCCACTTCCCAACTCCAAGTGTGCTCTTCAAGGTGTTACCTACGCACCCCTTAGGAAGGAGGAAGACTTCTGAGGTCCCATCTTTTCACTGGGGCAGGCAGGAAGTGACCCATGAGCTCTGAGGCGTGTTCTTGGATTAGGTGTCCCTGGTAGGGTCTCTCCTTATGGGATAGAGCAAGAGGGTCAAGTGCTAATTCAGCAATAGAGCACTTCCCACAAGGAAAGTTTGGGATCAGTTCTGTTGCTGTCACTTCCCATCTGGAGTGCCTTAATCATGTGGTGACTGGGGAATTTTGAGATGTGAAGCTTGTTCATTTTTCTTCATGGTGTTAATTATAGAAAATAAGACTAAGCAAGACCCCAGTGATGACATCATCTTAAGCTACACTCCCTTCTCTCCGATTTTATTTGGAGATTACATAATAAAGCCATTGAGTACAGTGCATGGGTAGATCTGGTGCTTTGTTTGTGCATGGGATTCATCTTGAGAAAGCTCCTGTATCCAGAAGTACAGTACTATAGAGCAGAGGAGTCAATTTTTTAAATACAGTAGTAGTACGGGAGATGGAAGAGTAGGGGCAGCACGTACAAGGCTTGGGAAGAAGATTACTGCTGAAGTTAAATTCCTCCTGAAATGCATCAGTTGTACTGCTGAGGGCCAACTGTCCTTTAACCGACTTGGTTGCAAACATTTATTTTGGATTGTGAAACCGTATCTATCTCTTCTGTTTCAGAACCGCCTGGTACGCCTTGTCTGTGTCTTTCTTCAGTCTTTAATCCGAAACAAAATTATTAATGTACAGGACTTGTTTATAGAAGTGCAAGCATTCTGTATCGAGTTCAGTCGGATACGAGAAGCAGCTGGCCTTTTCCGATTGCTGAAGACACTAGACACTGGGGAAAATCCATCAGAGACGAAAACATCAAAATAAAACCACTCTGTCATTGGCAAAGAAGAACACCCTGCCACCATTCTGTACCAATTAACTGTATATTTTAAACTTAAATCACTGGATTAACGATGTAATACACTATAAATAGCATTTTATGCATTTAAACAATAAATAATGCTTTTTCTGATATACATGATTGAGTTTGTGAAATATGTTAGGCCTTACACTTAACGCTAGTTTTGACAATGGGTTAAACTCTGTATGTCATATGCATATCCTGAACTACAGGCTCCGATTCCAGAAAGCATGCAAATGATACTTGCCACTTCACAGCAAATTTAAATTTTAATCTGGCACTCACTGTCCAAAGCTTTGTGAATAACTCAAGTGAACTTGTATGAAGGTAAGTAACCTTCACTGTATGAAGTGTAAGACCTTCTAGAAGCTGGTTACAACTTCTAAGGATGCATGCTCCTTTCAGTGAGTAAAGGAAAGTCTGCTGCTTGATAAATGAAAGCTGTTTTAAATCTGCATCTGCTTCTCCAATTTTTATGAAGTACAAAATCAATAATGCAAGGTCAAGACTGTCTTTTGGCTTTCTCTTTCAAAGTAATTTAAGTTGCTAAATTGCTTGGATTGAAAATCCCATTGATCTCGCATTTCATGCAGCATAACCTTTTGGTAAGAAGTCCTGTGAGAAGTGTTCTCCTGTCATTAGGGGTTAGACTTGTATGGCTTCCCAGAGTTAAGATATATTAGGCTAACTACAGTAGCATTTATTTAAGGCCTGTTCCAGTTCTAGACATTCCTTCTAAAACTGTTGTGGTTTATGCAAAATTGGCTACTGGGGATCTGGGGGACCCCAGATTGGGCTGACAGATGCTCCCCTCTACCCCTCTTCAAAGAGAGAGGCAGAGGAGGAGAAAAAAAAGACTTATGAGTTTAGAAGGAACTAAATTACTTTAATGAAATATTAATAATAAAACTAAAAAAAAAAAAGAAATAATGAGATATATACAAAACCATATCAAGCTCCCAGGATGATAATCACATCACCAGCTGGCACTGGGGCAGGCCCAGGCTGGACTTTGGTGACAGATGGGAACTGGATTCCAGATCTGCATTTGGGATTAAAGGCAGACAAACAGAGTCCTCCTTGGACACAGGCCACTGAAGAAAGAGGGCTGACCCTCTGATCCCTCAGCTTCTATACTGAGCATGAGGCAGATGGGATGGAATACCCTCTGGGTCACCTGTCCTGTCTGCTCCTCCCCGCAGGTGGGACCCCTCTATGCTTTTCTGCTTCCGACTGTCCAATGGGGCAAATATCAAAGTTAGTTGGCCTTGGGTCTTACAGCAATAAGGAAGAGCCTCTCTGCTTACCATGCCTGAGCATCAGCTATAAAGATTGATCTTATCACTCAGAGACAGTGAACGTTGTCTGTACAATATGCTGTTAATTTCAGTAGTTAGAACAGGCCCAGCTAAGAAGCAAAGTTACTGAACAAAATTGGTTGTTTCACCTCAAACCAGGACAAACACGTTTGCTGTAAGTCATTATTAGCAGCAACAGTTAACCTAGCTTGTGCTTTATCTAAACTTGTACCTTAATGCTTTACATCTACTGAAGCTGAAGTACAATTTGACTATCTTCTATGTACTAGTACCCCTCTTCAAAAACATGGTTAAAAAAAAAACACTTTTGTATAGACTTTAGGCTTTGTTTGGAACTTAGTACTACAGCTTATACCAAAGTAATAGGCTCCATCAAAAAACTGATTGCAATGCCTTGAAGCAGTAGTAATCTACCTTATGATTTACAGAAGTACTTTAAAAGAATTTAAGTCTTGCAAAAAGAGTGGGTTGCTACTATGATACTACAGCAAAGGTCTGCTGTTCTGCCTCTTCACAGTATTTGCTTGAGTTGTGCTGACATACATAAATCCCCAGTCCCTGGATTTGTCCTGTAAATATAAAAATTATCAAGAAGTCTTTAAGATTTTTAGCACAGGCACTTCTGTAATATATTTGTCTACTTAGGAAATAGGCACAGCCTATTTTCAGAGCCCTGTACATTGATGAAAACATTCAAACTTGTTATGGAATTGGCTGTATGCTCCTGCATTGTTTGGCTTGTTAGGAGGGACCTTTCACACATTCCCTAACGTACTGGGTTTACCTGGGAAGGCTGTGCTTGTTGTGGGGCTGCAGGGTGGCCCTGTGCCAGACCCAGCCCATACAAGCTAGCACAGGTGAGCCCCTCAGCCAGGCTGGTGGCACCTCCAGGATAACTCCATTTACCCCACAGAGAGGATCTGCACGAAGCAGTTCTTGAAGAACTGCAGCCCATGAGAGGGACCCCCCGCGGGAGCAGGGGAACAGCATGAGGAAGGAATAGCAGAGTCCAAATGTTATGCACTGACCCCAACCCTCCTTCCACCACTCACAGGGGAGAGGTAGGGCAGTCCAGAGTGAAGAAGTCAAGGTGAGCCTAGGGAGACGAGGGGGAAAGAAAGACGGGTTTAGTTTTGTCCTTGTTTCTTACTGTCCTACTCCATTTTTAAATGGCAAAAAATTAAAATTAATCTCCATCAAGTCAGGCCTGTTTCGTCTGTGATGTTTTTCCATCTTATTTTCTTCCCCTGCCTTATTGAGGGGGAGTAAGAGCAGCTGGGCAGGCATTTAGCAGCCAGCCAAAGTTAACTCACCCCATACTGGTTACGTAGGTTTCCCTCAGCACCACGCAGAAAGTTAAGCTTGTTTCTTTAAGCATGAAGTTTGTGCTGTGCTACTTGAATGGCTCAGATCCATTTACATAAGCGCAGCAAAGAAAACAAAATCCTCAAGCTTCTCAGACATTGCTTTTTAAAAGATCTGCATAATTTATTATGGAATTTGAGCTTTTAGCCATTAAGTTACAACAATGCATAACTTGACATTCTTACAGTTGTACATACACAATGGAAAAGACATAGCCCAGTACTTAATCCAAACAATGCAACCGAGTTAATACAAGGTTACCACAGAAGGCAGTCAATTGTGACTAGTTGTTGACAGACCAGCAAGTTCAAACGGTTCTCTGCAGTTATGTTTATAGTAAAAGTAATTGGCTTCAAAGTTTTGGACTTAAGCTTCAGACTAACAAAACGATGGAAACTCAAATTATTTTGCTCTTCTGAAGTAAGTAGGATATGCTCATTTAAAAACGCAGTATCATTACCATGTTTCAGATGGTGAAAAGTAGCTCCAGGTCCAATGGAAGTATAGCGGACATTTTCCAGGCAATGCATTCTTCACACAAACACATGCAATTATAGAGACATTCTACTTTTAAAACTTTCTCAAATCAAGTTTTGCAATACAGCAGGATATCCGAGGAGGGAGATCAGGACTCATACTGAACAAAAACAAAAGCCTTCAGCTTGATTTGTGCATGTTTAATCTACAATTCCAATTCCCAAATCTTCACGTATCACCTATGAGAGAAAAGATCACATCTAGTAAAGATCAGTCTCAAGGACAGAAGACACATACAATTTTTACAGCCATTCCGGTTAAGAAGAGATAAATAAACATGCTGCTGCCGCCATCTTGCATTTCAGGAATTGTAATTCGCCATGCCCCTATTATAAAACTGCATCTCTTCAACTTACCCGAGGCGAGAGTCTTGCTCTTCCCTCCTCCACCCCAACTCCTCGTCCCTTTAGCCCAGCAGTAAAACTTCATTAACTTGCACAGTAAGGATATTTAGTTTCCTAGCTTGTCAAAATACAGCTTTGATAGATTTAATTTTCTGCCACTTAAGCTGAATTAGTTCATCACATACTCTTAATCTGAATGCGAGACAGAGCAAATAGAGCAGAAAAGGAAAACCAGAAAGGACCACTCTATCTCTTCTTGTAACAGCAAGCTATTAAAGCGGTCTGAGCCATTGTGCGCGGTCTCACCCAGCCTGGTGGTTGAAGGGAGACATACAGAAGAGAACAGTCCCTTGTCAAGCTGCCAACACAATTTGATACACCCAGCAGCTAACACCAAGAACTCCCTTCCCTCCAGGGTAACCCCCTGAGATATTGCCAGCTGATTCCTCTACTAGATTTCAGATCCACCTCTCTTTGTAGAGCAGCAGAGTCAGTACGTTCTTACTGATCTCAGTATCCTCATCCCGCACAGAGACACTGCGTTCAATGCCAAGTGCTGAAAATCAAACCAATGAAAACTACACATGCACCCTCTCCACTCAAAAAAAACCGCAAAACCAAACAACCCAAAAACCCACCAACAAAACGTTCGAAAACCCACCTAACCATCACCACATCATCATCACTGGCTCTATTCAGGGTGCTACAGGCTCTGTTGAGCAGGAGTTCCCCATTTTACCAACACTTGGGATGTTGACATGCAACAAAACCATGTTTTTATTATACTTTGTGCCAACAACTCAAAAAAATACTCCATAAATTCAGAATGCCACTCTTAACCTACTGGTGCATACTCCAAAGTACAGTTGGTATTACTAATGGTAGTTGCACGTCTAGACCCATCTAGACAGGAGAAGTCTGCTTTTGTGGGGCAGCAAAATAATCAGCCCAACCTGCTGTGTCTTATCTGTTGCCGTCATAATGCAAAACCACCACCTTTCACTTCTGATGGAGCTCATCGAAACCTGCAAGTGTGGGTACCACCTCTGCCTCACCTCCTCTCAACCACACAGGGCGCAGAAAGTGGGGTAACCAATGCCACCTGCTTGCTGGGCTCCCCTCTGCACAACTGCTGGCCAGGCCTTAGAGAAAGCTCAGCAGACCCAGCAGAAAACCAGGAGGACCACACCTGGATCAAGAAGTGATAAAAAAAAAAAAAAAAAAAAAGCCTTTGCGTGTTTGACTAAGTTGTTGCAATGGTGTTTCTCCGTGCCAGTTACACACTGGCACCGGACTGGAATTCCCAAAACGTAACAGCCCAGCTTTGGCAGGAATACACCAGTGCCCAATTTATTAAGTTGGCATGGATTAAAAGCATTCTCACTGTAGTTAAATTATCCTACGACTCCTCTGGCATACCTCCAGAATCTAGCACTAATTACTGGCAACAGGTTACCAAACTACATTCACTTACTCGGGAGGGTGAGGGGCAGGGGGAAGGCTGTCTAATCAAACTTCCCTAGTACATGCAAAGAATCTCCTCCAAGCACTACTTAGAGCCAAAGGAGAATCCAGTCTAGGGGAAGTTAGCAAAAGAAAATCCAGATTTTCTAGTTAAATTGGTACTGCAGCTAGTTAATCTCACTCTTAACATGCATTTAGATCTGAAGTGTCTATGGCTTATTTTTGCTTGCTATCAAGGCTGAAAGCTGAAGCTAGTTTATACAGTTATTTACTATCAAATTTATTCTGAAATTTGGCATTTGTAGACTATTATTAATAAACTAAGATTTCTAAACAGAGGGCCTCTAGTCTCACTTCAAACACCAGTCCATTTTGACATGTCCATAGCTCCTTTTTAAAAAAAAATAAAAAAATAATCACTTGAACTTTACAAGTTTTCTCCCTAACAGTAACACCAGAACTAATGAAACCATACTGATGAACACAATACTAACAAAACTCATTCTACAACCACCACCACCAACCCCAGTCCTGCCTAGGGATTTTCCCCAACTGATTTATTCAACATCTCCGCTGGGGGGGTTGTCCACTTCGTGTGGGCACCCTGCTTTAGCTTTGTATAATCATACCACATGATTTCGGCAAAATCTGACAAAGAGAGAGAGGTCTCAGGCAAGTTTCTGCATGTTTTATAAAAAATGCTCAGGTAGGAACAGAGAAAGACTGGGCCCAGGGAGGGAATGGGGGACAGGGCAGAAGGAACCCACAACACGTCCAGCATCAGCTGCCACACTGGGCAGGCCATAGCCTAAGCAGAAGAGGCAGATTAAAGATTCTCCAAGTGATAGGGAAGGGAGTCACGAGGTACCTATCCTGCAAAAAGTCACAGCAGGGAAAGCCTCACTAGATCTGACCTTCATATAAATCTTCCACAAAGTGCTATAAACTAGAAATACCAGTTTGATCCAATACCAATTTGTTCCAGATCAACAAAATCCGAGAACCTGTACTTACTTATAGCTGCTCAAACCCATTGACTCTAAAAGTAATCAGTTTGAGTTATAACAGTGGGTGACAAGCTTCACATTTCTAATCCTCTCTTGCTACTGTTTTAAGCTCCACAGATTGTCTCTTCCCTGTCCTGTACTTTTTCACCTACCGCTTGTTGCTAGTGCGTGTCAGCTTTTTGACTGAGGTCAGACTAATGATTCGCTTCGGAAGATTTTTGTCATCGTGCTTCCAAAGAGAGCAAACTGCTTGCTGGAAGCACTGCAATTCGGCCTTTTATTGTCATCATTCCTCAGCAGCACAGCTGGCCTTATAGTTAGGTCTCGTATCAAAGATGAACTGTGCGCAAACCAATTTGGCTGAAACAACTCTCACTACGCTTGTGAAAGGCTGAAACAAAAGCGGTATAGTGCCAGCGTTAGAAACATACTCCAGGAATCTTCATACTCCGATACTTTTCTATTTACACTTCAGATTTTATAAGCACACTTTTCAATTTGCAGGTTCTTTAGCTTTTCTTCCAGCTTTCTGCTGGATCCGAGCTTTGATTCTTAAGAAAAGCTTCTGGTTTTATAGGTATTACATAAAAGCTGAAGTACTTACCACATTTCTCCCCTCCAGCATGAATATTGCACTGCAGGTATCAGCAAGACACAATCCACAGACTGACAAGACTTCTCTTGATAACGCCTTTTGGTTCCTCCTTGAGCTAGAGTTTAAACCCTCTCAACATTTACTACATCAATGTTCAGTTTTGTGTTAAGGAAGAGGGAGAAGACTTCGATTTTAGTACTGAAGAGATAGTTTAAAGGCAGTTCTGGAAGCGTTGATAAGCTTCTTTTGGAGATATAAAGGTCCCTATACATTGTTTGGTTTAGTTGTGGGTTGTTTCTTTATTTGTTCCGTTTTGGAGATGGTTGGTCAGTCATATTCCATTCTCATGTGCTTCTTGTAAGATAAAGGCATCACAAAAGCTTGCACCTGCTGGTGACATCAGAACTACAACCTGACAATTTTCCAGTAAACCTAAAAGTCACACTCCTACAGGGAAGAGGCAGATATTTTTTTTTTTTTAAGTAGGCATTAAGAGGAATATTTTGAAGGAAATTTAGGGTGAAACATCTGCTCTGCAAAGTAGAAGTTCAGATTATATTTCCCCAGCTGAAACCTCTGTCATTTCTGGAACATTCACTCTAAAATTAAAAAGTTATTGCTTCTATTGAAGCTCAATATAAGTTAGAAAAAGAATTGCATATTTTCTTAAAAACATTCCAAATATACATTTTAAAAACAAAATGCACTCTGAAACAAATGTCTAGTAAAAGACACTGTTTTAAGCAACCTGTAGTAACAGCTTTACAAAAGAAAACTGAGGAATGTAGCATATTATTTATAACATGACACTGCTAAAATCCTAAACAATTCACCTAACACTCTCAATAAGTAGTGTTTTAAATATACATATTTCTTTACAAAACAGTTTAGCAATTCCTTATACCACTTACAGTATATAAATATTTGGATAAGAGGTCATAATGGGAGATGCCAGGGGTTATATTTACTCTCAGATGCTTCAGGTTTCCAAAGTGTTTTGCTATAAGGCACAATACTGCTAATCTAAAAGAAAAGAATAAAAGCTAATGGCAAACCTAGTCAAAACTCCTAGTGTGGAATATCCAAGAAAAGAATTCCAGCATCTCTATGCAAAGGAAAAGAGAAAAAAAACCAAAACAAACAAACCAAAACCAAACATTGTAGATCCTAAGAAACAGTTTCAATTTGTACATAACGAAGTGGGACAGGATGGGAGCGGGAGTAAGAAGGAATTAAGTAAATCCTTATAAATAGACTAATAAATATATTTTAGCCATAATTAGCCCTTTACCTCTGTTCTACTGAGTTTAAGATTGAAAGAGGTTACCAGTGTGCATATACCTAAATAAGTCTACATGCTCAGCACGTGAAGACCACCTAGCACAACCTATTACTGCCAAATTCAGTATAAAAAGCTAGCAAGATGGAGAAAGTCTCCGTTTCTCTCAGCATCCACCTGGAGTAGAACACTTTACAAGATCAAATTAGCATCTGTTACACATAAGGAAAGTTGCAACTAGCAATTTTTTTCAGCACAAAAAAGGATATGCAACATATCCACGAAGTTATTTGATTCCTTCAAGGTTAAATTATATCTTTCCTAAGAATATCCATCTCCAGTTACAACAGATCAGAACTTTCAGAACATTTTAATAGTTATAGTCTTGTAAGTGTTCTCCATGTGTACATACTGAATGTAAATAGTGCATCCAAAATATTTCTCCGTTAGACATTCTACATTGTTTTCACTGCCTAGTCTTCATCTTTGTTACAGCCCTCTGGAACACAATGACATTGTAACAATGCTTACAGAAAAAAGGGTTATTGCATCTTCTTTTAGGATGAGACATCCAGAGGAGATTTTATAAAATCCTCCTGTGTACAAAATTCTTAGTTATTAGCCCTTTTGGAACACCAGCTAGAAAAGTTTGAAAGGTAAAATAATTTACATTGTTATTTTTCCGTTAACTAGACAAGAGTCCATACTAATTAAATAAAAAATAATAGTTCTTCAACAGTCTATTCAAGATATCTTCCACGAAGCAGTTCAGTGGGAATTTCCGTTAGATAGATGTTCTCCATGACGGTTATTACTGACATCCACATCTAGAAGCCAGGAATAGAAGAAAAACTGTTTGTTGATTTACAATTTTAATGCATTTTCTCTGTTAGATTAATCCAAACTCCAGCAACAAAATTAATATCCATATATACCTAAGGTTCTGAAGACTCTCTGTGTAAGTAATCCTCCTAGAACACTATTTACATCTTCCCCCCCTCCCTCAAGACCAATTTTCTCCAGCTCCATAGTATTCTCTCAAAATCTACCTGCTTGTATTTTTTGAACACCAGTATTAAGTGACAACACTCAGCCTGGTCCACAGTGCAACACTAACGCTACTGACATCACCGAGGGAATGGCTTCTTCTAATGCCATGAACAACGTTAAGGATTGTCAAGGGATAAACTAAATTATGACTTACCAAGTAACGCTGTGGTTTCACCTGCATCCTCTTTTGAACTGGTACATTGCAATACAGATTCATTAGTGGAAGAAGCTGACAATTCGCTTACTTCGTTTCTGTCATCATCTTGTAAAGCAATACTCAGACTTCCGACTGAAACGCTGCCACTTATTGATTCGGGTATTGGAACTTCAAGTACATCTTCAGGGTCACCCTTCAAAATGAAATACATTTAACTGACACTTCTGTCTACCATTAAGAATCAACGTTCCTCCATGTTACCAATTTGTAACCTCACCTTATTGAAAAAAATACCATTTGTTTGCCTATTATATCTGTGCTTATGCGTACAGTGTCAAGCAGTGTCTACTTCCAATGTTATAGTCTGACTGCAAAGAAACAAAGCCAAGCAAAAGAAAAGCCACTTTCTCAAAGCCACCCCAAAGCCAAGAACAGCGACAGGAGGAGTCAACCCAGCCAGCGTTTTGGATGGAGTATTTCAACGCTTCAGCAACAGTATTGCTGCAGTCTGGTTAGGAGCAGGCTCAGCGCATACAAAGTCTTCACTGAGCAAACCTACTGATCCTTTGTGAGTTTGTGGAAGCCCGATTGTAGTTGGGCAAGCTTAGACTTTTTTTTTTTTTTTACTGGGGTGAGCAAACATTTGACATGAGAACAAACTTCCCTCCTCCTCTGTCTCCAGCCTAACTTTAAGTCTGTTTCAAAAATGCAAATATGCTGGCTTGTCACTTTGCGGGAACAAAACACCTGCAGCAGAGGCAAAGGAATTTATGTCATCTATTGTATAGCATGAGCTATTTCTGATCCATTCTGGAAGTTAATTTGAAATCCTACATGCACAATTCTGTTCCTAAAATTAAACAGACTACCTTCACTAAGCCATTGCCATTGATATACTGACATTATTTATACATAAGTATACTGCGGTACAAGTAGCTGTTCTGTGGGCTTCATGATGAGTATTTTGCCCCTCCTCAATTAGCAAAGGCCCATCTTAAGATTTAAGAAATTCTAGGCTGATTCTTTCTTTAGCACCAAAGCAGCATATTTTAAAATGTACTGAATATTAATAAGCTATGAAACTGCTACAATTGAACACAAGGTGAGACACATGTAAGACCAATCTCCACACGTGTGGGCGGGGGGCATTAGCGATTTTGATTTCCAAAACTTAGGCAGTTAAATAAGCCCTGAAACTACAAGATTCAACAATGCTCTGCTAAATCAGGCCGACATGCTGCAGTTGTTTTTCTTGTAAGAAACAGCATAATGCAGACCCAGACCACTGAAGCCCGCTCTTTACAAAACAAAAGCCAGGTAATAGGACTTGTGCCTTCCTTCTACTTTCAGCCTTGAAAAATTTTGAGGCATCTGAAGTACTTGTTTTCCATAAAACTGAATTGAGCCTTCAGCTCCCTTACAGAAGGTTTAGTGGATTTCTATAAGGCTGCACATTCTTGTCTGCAGTTATGTCACTCAGCAAGCACACTGCTGAAAGAAGCTGCTTTGCTCTTTGCATTCCCCGCGCCCTCCCCCCTTCCCCCAATAAAACGGTCCTGCAGTGACTCTACAAACTAGACTGGGCTGAAAACTAAGACAAGAAAAAAATACTGAATGATTTCCCACATTACTAGCTTCAGTGGGACTTGAACGACTGATGCATAAGCAAGACATTCTCCATTCCATCAGAAAAAAGAACTGGGCTTCCGTGTTTAATACAATCCCATTCGACCTGCTTTCCAACATTCATTTGGCCTAACAAGCAGAGGAGGTATTAATCCTCCTGGTTAGGCCTGGTATCAGTATCCCCTGCAACAGCATGAAGTCCAAGAATAAAAGCGTTCAGAAGGTTCTGGCATTTCAGTTTTCAGACTGTATACAGAAGGATATATTCTTTTGCATATAACACAAGTTACATCAACTCCAAGAGTTGACAAGTGAGCAAAAAATAAGCTGCTAACATAACAGTATTACAGTAATAATAGCTATTTCACACGAGAAAAAGATTGTAACTCTTGGATAAAGTCTGACTTAACACTGAGAAGCGCCACAATCTGGTATATACATTACACAGCAAGAGTATTGTCACTTTTGACAAAACAAGAGTAACTCATAAAAGTCTTCCACAGATCTGCTAAGTCTCTGCGATGAAATAAGAGGAAAGCTCGTCAAAACGCAGACCTAGTCTATGAAAGAAAGGTCCCTGAAACCACGGAACAACCCTATTTTCTGAAGATTTCTGTACATCAGTAGAAGAGAAGTACATTCATGCCTATGGCATTTTAGTGGAACTCAAGACTATTTATCAACAGTGACCAAGTAACCTACCGCATGTGTCTTCATCTCTCTTTTCTGGTGCTGTCAGAAAGAAATGAGAGCACATCATTTTCTCTACTTAACCAATTTCTGGTGAATGTCTTTAGGAAGGTTCTAAGTACTGGCTTACGTACAGGGATAAAACACTGGACATATGTGGAAGTACACAAACAAGTTAGAAAATCTGTAATTTCTTCCCTTGAATCGCAGTTCTCAATAAGATCAAATATATGCTCTAGATCTACTAAATTAAGCTATATTTTTGCAGCTTGGGCAAATTGCCTCACCACTGCTTCAACTTCCTTACTATCATCAGCTGGAAAAAAAAAATAAATTGGTTATCACAGGAGAGTACAAAGAGGATTCATAAGCTGCTTGATACACTGTTTAAGCTCTTACCCATAAAATTCCCTTATTTTTCTGGTTCTCATTCAATTAACCTTGCACCTTTGCCCAGCTTCTTCAGTTTTGTCAAGTAACAACTCTTCTCATTCTGAACAGTTACACGAAGTCTTGCCTCCTGCACTCTACTTCTAACCTAGAAGATTAAAGTAAGTGTGCAACATACCCAGTATCCCAAAGCTTTGATAACGTCTAGTTTACACATTGGACAAGTTCGGTGGTCCAAAAGCCAAGGGTCAATGCACGTTCTATGGAAGATGTGCCTAAAGAAAAGAAATGCCCTTTAGAACTTACCATGAAAGCCACACACCCTTCCTTCAAACAATGTGCATACTACTACATGAAAAAATAAATCCATTCCTTTATAACCCTGATAATTAGGTACTGCTTAATTTACTAGGACAGACACGGTTATGGAAGCATCTCCTTTCATGCTAGCTTTCTGAAATAAGAGATGTCACTAACCGCAAGGACACCACAGAGCTACCAACTCAATACTGTACAGTTCTAACTTAATACTAAGAAAGCGCTACTTCACTCCTACAGTTCTCCCAATTGCTCCTTTTTCCTGTGCAGATATGAAGTGCTACATGATCTTCCAGCACCCTCCAACATGTAACAGGCCATACAAATGGCACAGCTTCAGCTCTGCCAACAGAGTTTCAGAAGAGTTTCCATCACATATTTCTGAGGGAAAACGGGCTAAAGAGGAAAGAATAATGATGGCAACTTACTTGCATGGCAGAATTCGGACGGTGTCTTTCAGTTTATAGTTCTCAATGCACACAGCACAGTTTTCCACATCAACATCTAAACCCTAAAGATGACAACACATTTAAATGCATTACATCTCTATTTCATTACATAACAAGTTTTGTGTAATAGCTAGTGTCACAGAATGTAAACTATACAAAAAGGTTTAACAAATAAAAACATCTCCCTCGTTTAATTTAAGATGCCATCAAGAGGTGATTTGACCAAGTAATACCAAATATTAAAAGCAGCCAAACTCGTATTTTCTAATTTAAATAGCTGTACATGGCACCTTAAGTAATTTGTTAAGTCTCAAACACTGCCTTTGTTCATGGGAGCACAGTAAAATTTCAGTTTAAAGTAACTACAAAATGAAGACATTTTAAAAGAGGTAAGCTTAGATGAAAGCACACTATCTAATTTTTAACTGATGGTCCCAAGGACTGGCAAGTGTTTAAGTAGGATGGGATTCTTGAGGTTGACTACTGCAAACCTCTTTTTCCCCACTTTTTTTTTTTCCCTCCGTTTTCTTACCACATCCTAGCAGGTATCTCTTGGCAGCTAGAAGAGAAGTGAAGTATGCGATTTGTGATGGTTTTTAAAACTTCTCTCCAAGCTCACACCAGCGAGTCAAAACGCAGTATTTCCCCACCTCAATTTGTTTCTTTCTAAGGGTTAAATATCTTTAACAGGTCTTACTGCCTTCTTGAAGCTATGCTTATAGTTGCAGTGAAAATATGATGGATATCTCCAGATACAAGAGAAATAATTCAAAGTTAATTGGGTTGTATAAAACGTTAAGTATTAGAAGAATAGACAATGGGCCAGCTTCTTTCTTTTCATCCCCCACAAAATAAGTATTTTGTGTTTACTGCTTACTGAAGCACTTCAATTGCGTTACCACAAACACTAAAATGAATTAGTACTGCAAGCAAAGTTTCAAGTTCAAGATGAGTTTTACCCTCCTTTGCATGCTACCAGTTTACACAATTAATACCTTAAATTCCCAAGTAAATCAAATTAAGACTTTTTTTTTACATAAGCAAAGCTAAGACAAGTATTTATTCTGTAACAAATATTTTTTGTTCTATACAAGAGGCAAAGTCCAAGCATACCATATGTAGCACACACTCAAATTGGTGTCCATTTTACAATAATCCCATAAGCTTCTCAGGAAAGATCTACATGATAGCAAATACACTTTTAAAATACTGACCTATTTTTAGTTAAATACCTCAAACCCAAATGAAGTGATAATGAAAGACTGTAGTGTGTCACAATAAAAGAAATATACTGTTTTAGTCATAACGGCATGTAAAGAAAACACACATGTTTACAGAGTAGACAAGACTGTATTTCCAGATAAATTTACATTAGTTCATGAGAGTACATCTGCATCATTAAGTTATATAAATTTGCTGATAGTAGGCTGATTCAAATCAAATTAGAAGACATGATCTACCAAGCAGAAAACCTCTATTTTAATAGAGGGATTTTAATCTAATCTCATTCTACTTTGCTTAACTAACATGGCATTCATAGTTACAACCAGCACACTACATAACAACTCAGTTAACTTCCCTTATTTATTTATTTTAGTCAAGGGTATATCGATAGGAAGAAACTACCTGCTACACTGCAAAAATCTCATAATACAAATCCTTTTTAGAGGTTTGCTGAACATCAACTTAAACGCAGTTAGCAGCTTCCTTGTGGTTCTCACCGTAGGTTTCATCATGACCCTTTTACATCCATTTCTTCCTATGCTGATGTTATGCTTTGATACTGCTTTACACAAGTTTTGGTTCAGTTCCACCTTTCTCACTCTCTGATCTCACCATTGTATGAACAGAAGTCCAAACATCCCTCTACTCACAGCTTGAAATAAATTACTTTTTGATGGAATTTCGAATGTAATTAAAAGTAACAAATACTCATAAAATGCTACTTAAACATGATGAATGCGTAAGAGGAAAAGAGGCAAATTCAAAGACAGCTGGGTTTTCTTCATTTCAAAACTGATTTGCTAAATGAAGGACATATTCTCTGTAGCGTGTGACCTCAGCTGAGCAGCTTCTGTTGAACCATGGCTTTTAAAGTTCTTACACGTAAATGTCCTTTCTCACCTTAATTTTATTCACGAATTAAAAAACAAATACTTGTTTTTAATCTCTGAGCATACAAGTCCTTAAGTAAAAGCTAATCAAATAAGACAAATAAGGGTGGGGAAAATGTCTATGTAGTAGCAGAAGTTGAGTCAAACTAATTTAGCATCTAAATCAGAGCTGCTTGAAACTCCGACTAAAAAAGTATTTTCTTTCGAAACCTCGGCTTCAGGTATTGTCATACAGCTTTAAGTTTAGGCCGTATGCTGTCAAAGCTAACTTTCTGAAAGCTGTTTTAATTTTTAGAATAGCTTTACTTTAATACATTGAAATGTACTTCTAAAAAATTTATGCTTCAAGTAAGTCTATACAGCTCCTTAATGTATTGCATGTCAAAAGATGAAACAAGTGTTTTATTTTTCAAAGCTTTTTAGATTTCTAAGGCCTTCTGATCAATAAAAAGATGGATGTTCTTTTAAGAAAACAAAACATTACATCAGCTGTAAGAACTGTGCAATCAATAGGTCCTAGGAAGTATTTTGCAATCCACTTGTTGATGTTTTCAAGTGCTGATAAGATATTAGCGTTTCCTCATCTTTACAGTAGCAGCTCTGTAGTCTCCTGCAACATTCTGTACAACCAGGTATTATTTGCAACAAAACAGCCTTACATTTCATAACTAGTTCAAATTTGACTCTTCAATTTTAAACTTGGCCTTTAACCAAAGCTGCTAAAATGATCCTAAAATTTTAAGAGTCGCACTGCAATTACATTATGAGAATTGTAGCTTGAAATTTATAAAGACATTTAAAAACTGTTGTAATCATACAGCAATAACCAGGAGCCACTGAATTACCTTTTCTCCTCGTTTCACGGTATGTAGCTGAAGCTGGCTGATCGCTTTCTTGGTTTCTTTCCTATGTCCCTTGAATAAAGATTGTAAGTATTAGTACACAGGTTAGTTTTAAGAGTTACATTTCAAAACTTTTAAATACTTTCCATGTGGATTAGTTAACCTTCTGAATGCATTTAAAGATTCATCTCTGCCTAGCTAATTTGTTTACAAAATACTTCCAGCCAGCAGATGTTGAAGAACTGCAAGTTTTGCATTCTCGGGGCGCAGCAGCAGACATTATCTATAAGCGTAATGCTCTTACGATGAACTCAACCAGTACAGAACTACACGGACCAAGCTGACATACATAGCCTCGTACCATAACTGCCTGCATTAAGGGCCTTCCCGCACAGGAAAATTGACACTAATTTAGGCTTTAGAGGCATCAGAGCTGAAACAACAGCCATATAACCAGACGTTCTAGTTAGGCAAGCCTGTGAGCAAGCACACGGGACGTTCTGCACAAGCTTGAGAGAAGGTGGAATCCTGCCCAACAGCCTACAGCTGGCCACCAGGTCAAAAGGCTGCTTGTAGCTATTAATGCTCCCCCTCAGTTAAACACTGTCTCACACGTTATACAAAGCTTCACACTGAAAGGACACATTATGCAAAGGAGATGACAAGAAAGGCTTAACAGACATGAGACACCATACTGGACTTCTATACAGTAACAGTCCTAATTATGCTTAGAGGGGAAGCAGGGAAAGAAAGCAGTACTGTATTCCAAGACAAAGTGCTAGCTACTGATAGAAACTAAGAAACTAAACACTCCCAATTAACAGATGTTGATCTGCCTAGCAGCAGCCGTCACTGATGAAATACCATAAAGGAATCAAAAAGACGTAACGGCAGCTTTTCTCTGTAGCAATAATTACAAGACTTATGTCATTTTACAAACCTATGGCATTGGAAATTGGGATTTTTATTTTTTATGGTGTTAAAAAAGAATTAGTCTGAAAGTTGTCTCAGAAATGGACAACCAGCAGCAGTAGTCCATTATACCTTCTGATCAGCTCAGGGTTTTCTGCACAGCGCTTTCACCTCCAGTAGCAAGGAGGTCTTCTGAAGATTTACCACTAAACTGGTGTTAGAATAAATCTCCTGATACCCATCTTCACTTTCACTTAGCAGCTATTCTGCAACTTGCTTTAAAGCACAGCATACTTAACTCCCAAGTTTCAATTATACCGTAGTCAATAAGCCAAGCAAAATAACATTTGGGTTAGAAAATTGGTTTATTGTTTCCAATGTTCTTTTAAGACTTCTAATGATATATCTGGACCAAGATATCCACCACGTCTAGAAACTTCGCATAGTTTTATAAATTTTTGTTTTCAATGGCCCTTTTAGAAGAAGGAAAATTGAGGAAAGAGGTACAACTGTCTAATGCTACACAATTCCACTTAAGAAGCACTTAGATGACAAGCCCAATGGCAAAATCTATTAAGAGTTTGTGGTACGTACTTCTGGGACACATCACATTCAACCTAAAAAGTGCTTTTAAAACTACTAAAGCATGTGAACTTCCCTTAGCATGAACTATACTAAAGCCAACATAACAGGAAGAAGTAACTTTCTTCATCAAACAACTGTTACAATACAAAAACACACCTAGAAATATTTCTCAAAAATTGTTTTCTTAAGAGTATTCTGAGAATGTAAGTTCTAAGACTTGAAGCTTAGGTTGGTTCAAGGGTGGGTTCTAGGGAACCAACATTTCAAGTAGATGAGAAAGTTTAATCAGTACAGAAGTCCCCTGTGTCATGCTCAGTTATTGAAAAGAGAAGTATTTT
The DNA here is from genome assembly GCF_000708025.1 of Charadrius vociferus. Taxonomy (NCBI): domain Eukaryota; kingdom Metazoa; phylum Chordata; class Aves; order Charadriiformes; family Charadriidae; genus Charadrius; species Charadrius vociferus. The sequence continues at coordinate 3,649,605 of NW_009647874.1, read as the reverse complement.
CCTGGAAGAGCCCCGTAAGTCCTAACCAGAGCTCAGACTCCTGAAAGCAAACAAAAATTCCCTTCCTTCCTCCACCAAACCTAGAATCAAAACAACTCCAGAGAACTGCTTGCAAAGAAAACTAAGTGCAACTTTATTTTTTGCTGTTAGTAGAGAACCATGGCAGAGCTGCTGATGACCGTGTGCACTGGTTTTGGCTAGGGTAGAGTTCAATTTCTTCACAGTAGCTAATATGGGGCTATGTTTTGGATTTGTGCTGGAAACAGTGTTGATAACTCATGGATGTTTTTTTATTGCTGAGCAGTGCTTACACAGAATCGAGGCCTTTTGTACTCCTCATCCCATGCCACCAGCGAGCAGGCTGGGGGTGCACAAGAATTTGGGAGGGGACATGGCCAGGACAGCTGACCCCAACTGACCAAAGGGATATTCCATACCATATGACATCATGCTCAGTATATAAACCTGGGGGAAGAAGAAGGAAGGGGGGGGATGTTCAGAGTGATGGCATTTGTCTTCCCAAGTAACCATGATGGAGCCCTGCTTTCCTGGAGATGGCTGAGCCCCTGCCTTGCCCATGCGAAGCAGGGAATGAATTCTTTGGTTTGCTTTGCTTACATGCATGGCTTTTGCTCTGCCTATTAAACTGTCTTTATTTCAACCCACAAGTCTTTCCCCTCACTTTT
>NW_009647874.1:3640854-3648902 GCF_000708025.1 Charadrius vociferus | reverse complement strand
CATGCCACCAGGAGGGAGTGAGAGAGCAGCTGGGCAGTGTTGAGTTGCCAGCTGGGGCTAAACCACACCACCATGAAAGAAACCTGACGTATTTGCAAGAGTTGAAAACCACAGGGAAGTGCCATCCTAAGATACTTTAAAAAACTCCTCAACAACTCCATGTAAGCTGCTCTCTCAAGCAGGGGGGTTTGAACTGGATAGCCTCCAGAGATCCCTTCCAACCTAAATTTTTCTGTGATGAAGTACTTCCCCTCAGGTGAAAAAAGTAAAGCTGATTTTTTTAACCTATCAAAGAACAGGGATTTGGAAGGAGCAAATTAAGCAGGAAAGTTATTCCTTCCTGATTTTCCCAGTACTCCCACCACTCTCAGCACTTTACATAGTCCAAAAGAGCTAAATCTCACCACGCATGCTCCTTCTAGTCTGCTGCCATTCAGTACTCTACAGCGGAGTAGTAGGATTACATGTATCAAAAGCAGTTTTTATAAAGCTTTAGATGCAAAATTTTAACCCTCATTACTTGTGGGTTTTACAAAAAATTACTATGGTCCGTCTCCATTAAAAAAAAAAAAATCTGGTTAGAGAAATGAGTACTTTCAGAACAAAAATTACTGAAGAATGAAAATAGTTTTTAATGTCAAAAGGAAGGAAGTTAAGTTAGGTGACAAGTCACACAGAAAGCTGCCTTTACTCAGTTGTTGACAAGTGGCTAAATGTATTTCCCACGACTTCACACAGGTATCTAATAATTACAACTAGCCAAACTTGTGATGCCAATTAGTACAGTACTTATTAGCCTCACTAACCATTACTGAGTAAGGTTCACAGTTAATAAAGTAGCAAGAAGGCACAGATCTTCAAGAATGCTTCAATAAACAAGCAAAGTTAGGCAACTGATTTGACACGAGAAGATGGTAAATACTCTGAAGCATCATCCTCTCCAATTACCTGGTTTCCAAACTGTGACCCTGTATACAGGAAGCGTTGTATATAATAAAATATGAGCCAAGCGAGCGATATAATCATCATGGTGATGAAGGCGATGGCTACAAACACAACCGACTGACCACTAATATATTCCTGTACGTGTCGTGTGCCAACAACAATAGTCATTTTTACTGGAATCCCTCTTCGTACTGGCTCCAATATCTCTATTCCTTTTGGATAACCAACCATTATCACCACTGTATTTCCTGTTCCTGTTGGAGGAGGAAAAAGAAAAAAAAAAGTCAGTCATCAGAGTAAAAATGAAGGCATTCTGACTTGATGGTAATTTGGGCCTCTTCAGTTAAGATCCATGAGCAAAGTTACAGGAAGACCTTTGAGGTTTTTTTCTGGCATAGCAGACTCAATAGCAAGTTTACTAGTAAAGAACCCTTTTTTTACTTAATAAAACTCTCAAACACAAGACAAACTTCAACAGATGCACCTTCACTGTTCAAGGGCCTATACTCCTCATTCCACACAGTGAGGTGAGATGTGGACGCCATGCAAAAAAAAAAAAAAACAAACCCAAACAAACAGGCAAGTTATACACGTCTCATCTTGAAGTTGTTTAAGTTCTAACACGCAACTCAAGAACAGCTGGTCTTTTATTTGTTAGTGTGGGTATTTTAGCTGCAGCTGGAGACAGTATGTGAATACCACAGAGACACACACATTCATTTCAGTTTGAACCTGCATCCATAGCACAATTACACTGCATATGTGAACAAAAAGAGAAAAGATCCAGATATTTAATACTGAATTATATTAAACATTCAAATCATAGAATGGTTTAGGTTGGAAAGGACCTTGAAGATCATCAAGTTCCAACCCCCCTGCCATAGACTGGAACACCTTCTACTAGACCAGGTTGCCCAAGGCCACGTCCAGCCTGGCCTTCTTTGGAGTACACAGTATTACATCTACATTTCATGTAATCTCAAATTCAGCTTGCATTTACCTTCTTGGTCTAAAACTGGAATAGAAACCCCCCCCCTTAGTTACTGGAAGGCCGCAATAAGATATCCCTGGAGCCTTCTCTTCTCCAGGCTGAACAGCCCCAACTCCCTCAGCCTCTCAAAAGAGAGGCTAAGTTTCCTAAAGATTCTTCAATACTAAATATTCAAAACATGAGACTTCACAACAAGGACTTGTCAAGAAATACTTTGGGACTTTTTTGTGAGCACAGAACCAAAGGATTTTTCTATTATATTAGAACTCGAAAGCCCTCAATCCATATGAAAAAGCACCTAATCCCAAAAAAACCTTTAAGCACCATACTGCCAACAATAACAATAAGATACTGTCAAGATCAACTAGCAGAATCTAAAGATCCTCTGTGACTCGAGTTTTACTCCATTTTGTCTGGGAGCATCTCCAGTACTGTCCGAGAAACATCTAACCTAAGTATTACAAAATAAATTACAAACAATTGTACTTGTTAAAAATGCCACCTTTTCACTGGTCTATGCTATTTTTATTGGAATAGTTCTTACTTTGCGCATACCAACACTGCTATACAACCTTGATAAGTCACAGCTTTATAGCTTACTTTGCACTCCTACATAAAGAGAAAAAAGAGAAATTAAAAAGTGAAAAAGAAAAAGTGAAACTAAGATTGATTTAGAGAGAATGTAGAGGAAGAAGAAAGAAAGGGGGTTTCCTAGCTCGAGAGCTGAAGCCGTAATGTCATAGCTACCTTTCAGATTCACAAGATTACTTACCTGCAACAAGACCTCCCACTGAAGACTTAAAGCCTTTTTCCCCTCCCGGCTGCATTAGATTCATTGCTGAGAAGCTATGTCAAAAGAAATGGCTGCCTAATTTATAACATTACATCAAGTGGGGATTTTCAAAACTCAAAGCAGCACTGTGGACTCACCCACCTCTCTGCCTACTAAGACAAAGTTATTTTCCTGAAATATTTAAAACGAACTCTTGTAGTTGAGACGCTTCTGGCTGTGACACCTCATCAAGCTAGCAACTCCGCTACCATGTCAAGGGGAATTTGCAGAAGCTTCACTTCTGTACGTAGCAGCTCCTCCCTCCGTAAGTGCAGACATTCTGCTGTGGATGTAACTCTAAAGGTTCCAGTTATTAGTGGAATAACCCTCCTATCTCAATACCAGTTACCCTTTTTCAGCTTCACCTTACACAACTGTTCCCCACTTTGGGTCACCTACTGTAAGAACCATTATACCCGTCAGCCAGATCCAGACCCAGCAAGAGAGCAGATTTTTCCAAATGGGGGTATGTTTCTACAAGTTTTGAGGATGGTGCGGAGAGACAAAGAAAAAGATGCTACTCAGCTCACCAGCAGCACCCACCCAGCTCCCAGCATGTGTTGCCTCACCTGGTGAGTACATTAGGAGACACGAAGCAGTGAAGCTGAAGACCAACAGGACAAACCCACAAGCAACCAGGCTCTGCTAATTAGTTCTACTCACCAACAATGCACCGATCCACATGATACCACAAGTCCAAGCATACTGACAACTGGTTAATTAATATTATTCTCCTCTCTGACCCAGCATGCAAGCACTACCAGAAAGACTTGGGTATCTCAGGTAAGTGAGTGTGTGAAACACTCCTTGCTTTCTGCCCCAGCACAACCCCACAGGGAGTAAACAAGAAAAGAACGTACAAAGGTAGAAATTCATCTCACATAGCTAAGAAACGTTATCCACATACCTAAATCCGGAGATTAGGTCCTACGTCCTTAATCAGCTGTAAGAGTTACAAATAACAGGAGGGGTGCCTAAGGATGGCTAGTGAACTGTACAGGAGTGCTGGAAAGATTTAAGTGGTTTCATTCAGGCTTGGGAAAGACAAGAAAGTTTCAAGATTAGAGGCAGCCTGGATTTTTCAATCAATAAAGGTTTCCTCCTCAGTCCCAAAATCTGAGTCAGTTTAATCCTGCTATCTAGTTCTGTGCATGATTTCTAACAAAGAAGTATTTAAAAACCCCACAACAATCAGTAATGCCTTTCTCTGTTTTATCGCTAGAGTGTCCAACTATCAGCCAGTTAGTTCCTTGAAATGGCAGTCAGGATACTTTTGTGCAACGGCTGCTAGACACTGTGACACCTTCTAGTTTTAGAACTGACACAAGTACACCATACATTTTTAAATAAATGCCCATTAAAAGCATTTTAACAGTTTTAAGGATTTGGTGATGAACCTGACATTAAAAATACATGTAACCAAACACAGTGGCCTTGGAGGTCAGGAGACAGAAGACGGGGAAGAAAAAAAAAAAAAAAACAAAAACACACACAACCCTTCGATCCTCTATTGCAAAAGGAACAAGAGCAGTCTCAGAGAAGCAGTTGCCCTGAGCAGCCTGTAAGACTAAGGGCTTTAACTCATTCCTCACTAATTTTAGACTTCTGCTCTGAAACACATTATTCAGAAACTGAAATGCTGTTGAGTCATTCCACCAGCTTCTTTAACTGCAACACAACTCAGAGACTTCAAATCACACTTACAGAAGAACTCCAAGTGTCACACACACGTATCTACCGAGAGCATGTTTTGTCGGCTTCACTTTTCTATAACTTTCCAATTTTGCAATAAACAACTACATTTTCACTCTGCTAGAGCAAACTTTTTTTCTAGGTTTGATTGATGCTTCAGTGGAATCGGGTAGATTTGAAATCTGCTATGTGCCTTTTTTTTTTTTTAACATTATCATCCAAATAAAGCAGTGAGAGCTGGCAGATCCTTAGGACACCTGGAAAAGGAGGGCAAATTTGGAACTCTGAAGATGAAAGTATGTTTCCTGCCAGTGTGCCAAGGTCAGTTTTACTGCTAGTATTGCCAGTCTTCTCTTGCGAAAGGAAACGAACACTGCCCTGATGAGGAAGAAGTAGCCCAGATACAGATCTTGATTCCAGGCATCCCAAACTATCACATTATTCCCATTCATGGATAATAAAGAATTTTCTATCATCCAGAAAACAACTGCAAACACACTCTATTTTTTTGTCCTCATGTGAGAAACACCAGAAAGCTCCCAAAGTTTGAGTGCCTTGGTAAAAATGTTTGAGGTCAGTCCTTCGATCTCTTTAGGCATAGGCACCCTACTAATTTTGCCACAATTAACAGTGGAAGCTCTCTTTAGCTCCTGGTCCAAACTAACATCTCTGGATCTTTACCAAACGCGTAACAGTACACTAACAATCCAATGAGAAGTTTTGTCTCCACCACGTAACCCCACCCCACCTCACCAAGTTCCTGGTGTGTGTTGTGTTTTCACCTGCCTCAAGAAGGAGGATGTGTACCCAAAAGAGTCAAGTAGTCAAGCAATCAACACTGGTACACATTCCTCTTTCCGCACGGGCTTCCAACATGTACACACATGTATAAAATAGGTATAAGCATTTTGCAGTTACTCCTGCTTTTTCAGGACAACATAGCAGCTTAACATCGTACAGTCACTGAGTTAAGCAAGCCACTCATTTCAGTTCTGTCCTTTCAGTAGTATGGTAACAGAAGCTTTCGTAATCAGTAATACAGAAGTTAAGGCACCACTTCATCCTAAGCAGTGCTAAAACCAACATACAACTCCTTGAGTCATTTGGGTAAAATGAGTATCTTCCACTGGAAAAAACCTCCTCAGCCACACGTGAAGTTGTTCCACTATTTCTTCCCTCAAAAAGGGAAGTCATCCAGCATTTTGAACAACGTAATTTGGGTAGAGAGCAAAGCCCTTAAAAACATGAGACATCAGTAAAGTTGTATTGGAAGAACCTTCTTTTGGAAGGAGGGACACAATTGCAAGGCTACATATTCAGACTCTCAACTCTCCTGTTCCAAAACCTTAATTAAAATCCCTACTCACTGCACTCATGAAGCTCATAAGGTACCCATGAAAAACAACTAAACTTCAGAGTATTTGGAATACATGTCCTTTATCAAATGCTTTGACACCAGCTAAAACAAATAACGTCTTACCCTAATCAAGACTCTTTTTACTTAAACTGGAGTATGTCTAAAAACACCAAAACCCCCATCAGCAGTAGCACACACACGTCACATACATCAGAAAGTTCAAAGATCAGGTTTTTCAGAAGGAGAATGAAAAGATGAAACTTTGAGATCAGAAGAGTTACCCATTTATCACCCTCACGTATTTCAAGCTGCACCTCTATCAGCCATAACCATTGTTCCATCTCACATCATTTTCAGTGCCACTAATTGCAAATCCATTAAGTGGATGTTGCTTATGCATGTAACTCCACTCCTTAGTTACAGCACTGCAGATTTCCCAGACTATTTATTGTCAGCATTCCTCCTAGAAGTATGGTTTGTTTCCACACGTGTCAGTTCACAAAATCCTTCACAGGAACGCCAAACCTGGATCCTGTAGAATACAGCTTTACCTTCCACGTTATTCCTTGCCTGTCTTCGACTTCCCCCCCTCCCCTTCAAAAAATCCAAGATTTAAAACACTAAGTCTTCCCTATATTCCCAAAGTGCATTGAAGAATTTTAACATTTACATGTTTTGAATGTTTTGACCATGAAACAAAGATTTGTGACTCCAGCAGAACGAGTGATTATATCGTGATATATTATGTTCCTGCCCCATCCAAATCATCCTGAGATCTCACCTGCATTTGCAAAGTTAGTATAAATAAGTACAAATGTATTCTTTTACATATACTATACTAAATCACTCTTTACATACACAGAGCTTTTATCAGCAACATTCTGCCAGTTTAAAAAGAAAAAACCCAACCAGCAGTCATAGAACACTTCTCTTTATATAAAATCACTGATAGACGTAACTACACTAGCAAGTCCAAACCTGAGCATAAGCCCAAGAAGGTCTTCTGCAGCACAGAAATGACATCAAAAAAGTGAAAATAAAAAAAAAAAAATTGATAAAATAAGCAAAATGAGAAAAAGGGGAAGAGATTCCACAAAAGAGCAAATAATATTTATGAGAGCCTATGACAGGGCATGGAGAGGAATGCGGGAAAATTCCCACAGGGAGGAAAAAAATCTGTACTGATTGGTCAATACAGAGTGACAGCAAGAAAAAACCTGACAGCTGGTAAAGTGCAAAGAATTATTACCCAAAGTACCTTAATTGCCACATGGGATCAGAATCAAAGGTACGCCTCACCTAGCATCCCACCTCCACTTTCACAGTGGATTAAGAACACAAGAGATGGGTCGGGCTGATCTAGCCAAGCAAGCAGCAGGCTAAGAGGAACAGCAATCACATTTTCAGCCTCCAAGTTGGTGCCACTTGGTATTCCAAGAAGAGAGACTTGTTTTCTGACCAATATATCATATGTGCTATGAAGCAACAGCTCCCTGAGATTTTCAGCTCGCTATATTTAAGAAGTTAAATTTGTTTCCTTTAGAAACGCATTACCATTCAACTTCAACCAAGTCCCTGGTCTTCCCTTTCCCTTGACAGCCTGGGCATTGACAAACTCATTCTACCAGGAACATATGAAACACATATTTGCAGCATTTTTTACTTAGTTTGCTTTGTCTCTGTATCCTCCCTCTGAAGACCTGCCAGTTCCTCAGAAGTCTACAAATGCAAACAGATTTTATAGCAGAGTTTTGAGTTGGTTCCCCCCCCCACCTTTAAGTATTTGATGCAGTCATGCCCATAAAAATCCAGCAAGACTTTAGTGTCATAGCCCAAGCAGAGACTGCAGCGGCTGAAGATCTTGGTTCTTATCTCGCCAAACAATCAGAGATCCCTTCTGCAGGCTACAGATCATCCGCACGCTCAGACAAGCCAAGTCGACATCCTTCTCTAGGCTTCAACCTTCCTACCGCATTCGCCAGCGCTTAGGAATTACCTGATGCTTCTACCTCTCTCTCCCATCCTTGACAGACCTGCGCAGGAGAGGACGATGAAGCTGTTACAATAAAGCCCGTACCAAAAAAAAAAAAGCTACCTTCAAAATCGGCTACGGCAATGCCTTCGCAGGCACCAGAAGGCATCTTCAGGGATACCTGGCACAGATCCGCACAGCCTGCGGAAAGCGGCCTACCTGTCACCGCTGCAGCCATGCTGCTGGGGAAGGGAAGGGG
>NW_009647874.1:3617391-3638972 GCF_000708025.1 Charadrius vociferus | reverse complement strand
GGCCTGCGGGAAGGGGCGGGGTCTGAGGGCGGAAGGAATGGGCGGAGCTTGTCTGGGGCGGGGCGTAAATAACCCCGCCCCCTTTCCCGGCGGCCTCGCCCCGTGGGGAGCCGGTTGGGGAAGGATGAGGAATGGTGGGGAGAGTGCCAAAAATCAATATGCTGGAGAAAAAAATGAATTGGCATGAGAGATAAAGGCACCGAATAAACATGGCTGTTTTATGGTTCGCGTTTCCCGTTAAATAGAGTTATTTGTTACGTACCTCTTCTTCAGTCAACACCTTTAAAGTCTTACCTATTTTCTTTCGTACACGACATCTGTGCCTTTTTCCAGCTGCTGAAATGGATCACTGGTTTTCACCGGCTGCCGGCCTTTCGGGAACGGGCTCCTGCGCCCGCTTTTCCTTCACAAGTCGTGAACAGCTGTGTGGCCGTACTGTCTAAACCTACGCCATTGCCAAATTTTGGTAATGCCCTTTCCTTCCTAATCACAACTATACGTTGCGGCCACGGACGCAGACGGGGTCTAGTAGAGCCTGGGATGGTTTGTGCAGAAGGAGGCATTGGACAAAAGCCGTGAGCTCAGTCAACTGCCCTACCCTCTGCTGGCACCAAGGCCAGTACGTTCCCATTTCTGTTCCACAGTTGGTGTTCAAATAAATAAATACATGAATATTCACTTGAATAAATAGCAGCTCTCTGGTATCTGAAAGAAGCCTACAAGAAAGCTGGGGAGGGACTTTTGACAAGGGCATGTAGTGATAGGACGAGGGGAAATGGCTTCAAACTGGAAGAGGGGAGATTTAGATTAGATATTAGGAAGAAGTTTTTCACTCTGAGGGTGGTGAGGCTGTGGCACAGGTTGCCCAGGGAAGCTGTGGATGCCCCATCCCTGGAGGTGTTCAAGGCCAGGCTGGATGGGGCTTTGAGCAACCTGGTCTGGTGGGAGGTGTCCCTGTCCATGGCAGGGGGGTTGGAACTCGATGATCTTCAAGGTCCGTTTCCAACCTAAACCATTCTATGATTCTATGAAATAAAGAAATAAATAAATAGGATTATTTATTTATTTATTTATTTCAAACCCAAAGTATTCTTTAAAGTAAGTCTTCAGCATTCTCCCAAAGTACCCGGCAGTGTTAGGACTCTCTCCAAAGGCACCGAGCATTGCGAGAAGAAGATTAAAGCAGCAAAATCAAGAAGACAGCCAAGACGGAGCAGACAAAGTAACGCGGAAGGGGCTGTGGAGAAGGAATGGGAGAAGCTGAGGGAAGTACACAGAAAAACTAGAGTTAATGAAGAACAAATTAGGAAAAAGAGGGTAAGGCAATAGAGCAGCAGGAGAATGTTGGACGGGAGAGGGTATGTGGAGGTGGTAGCAGAGTAGGGGCAGGTGAAGGGTGAGTTGTGTTGAAGGACGGCATGTGACAGGCAATTCGGAAGGAGCACTAATTCAGTGTTTGGCAAAAAGCAGATCAAAAAAAAGTGACAGTATTTCAGTGAATCCAAAAACGTTGTTCAGATGAGAATTTTTTGGTAAAAGAAGTGAAAGACACTTAGTGTAATCAGCATAGACATCACTCCGGAAACGGGATAAAAGTAAAAAGGGTCAGTACAAAGGAAAAGAACAGCTGCAGGAAATGTTCTTTTGAGAATATGGAGTCACTGGAAATAGGAAACCGATGTTGACTGTGATTTGTACAGGTTAGGAAACTGTTGTCACGGTTCTCACAGCGAACGCGGTCCAACCAGTGGCAAGACAAAGGCTGTGAGGCGTAAATAGGAAACACAGGCTGCTTCCTATAACCTTTATTGGATATGGAGTGGGAATTTTAGTGGGAGAGCTTGAATTTTGTTAAGAGGAGATGGTGCGGGAAAGCAAGAGGCAAAGGTAACTTGTCAGCCTTGGCTGAAGACAACGTGCCAGGGGAAAGCCGGCAGCGGCGAACAAGCTGTAACAAGAACTCGTAAGAGCAAGGCTAGCAAGGGAAGAAATAACACTGAGGAAACTTCCAAAACACCATTAATGCGCACCTGAGAGGTGAGTGCTCAGTCCCCACGTGCAGAAAAGAAGGAATGGTGTTAAGAGTGACATTTAACTGCCACGGGGAAAGCAAATCTGACAGTAATGAGAAGCCGAAAGAAAGATAAAAGGTGCTTGGCTAGACTTTTCTTCCCCAGAGAAAAGCAAGGCTGTACCGAGGCAGATCTGAGTCTCAATTCCCAGAAGCATTTTGAGAGAAATTAGCTTGCTTCAGGAAAACTGAAAAAAAAAAAATAATAAAGGAGCAGCTATTCAGATGAGATAGAAATTGTAATGGCTGTCAGGAAAAGGTCAGTTTCTCTGGCTAATGCTGTGGTGCAGACTACAGAATATTTTAACTGCAGTTTCCACTTTGAATTTCACTTTATTTGCATTTCTTCTCCATAGGCGTTTTGTTAACAATGTTCAGTATCTTTAGAAATCAAAACACATTACAAACTGCAATACACAGCCAGAAACAAGACAGGTAGCATTTCATCCGGCGAAGTGCTGAAAATTTCATCAGAAACGGAGCACTCTTTGGTGAAATAAGAACAGCAGTTCAAGCTAGCTGTGCTTAAATCCTGTACACGCATTATGTTTGTACAAATTAGCAAAAAGTGAGAACCCAAGTTCAGAACTTTGTCTTCCTTTTTTTTTCAGCAAGTATAGGGACATGACTAAATGCTTCTCTTAAATATTGCAAAACCACAGTTAAAGTTCTAAATAATACACGTTGCACAACAGCCTTTTGGGGGAAAGCTACAGAAATAACTAAAGTACAGAACACATGGAAATAAATTCAGCTAGTTGAAATTCTTAATAAATTCATAAGGGCTTATCAGGACCTATTATAAAAATGCTTATTTGATCTAATAATTAAAGCACAACAGGTAAATAGGATTTTTGCTGTTGACTTGAAGTGAAGCAAGATCAGACTATTTACAGTCTTGAGGAACTGTGATTTTATTATGATATCTCTATAACACTCTTTGGGTTAAAAGCTTTAACAAACATCACGGACCACGTGATGACCAATATCACTTGAGACACTGATCAGTTTAAAGACAAATCGGAAGTAAGTAGTATATAAATAATAATGTAAAACCCAATTAAGCAAACTACATTCTCCTCCCTTTTTTTTTTTTCTCCAGAAGAATCCATTCAAAACCTGCAGGTCATATTCTTGATTAATTTCTACAGGCTTTCAAGGACTTTTATCGTAGCTATACCTTGGGCGAAGGAAGCATGAAATGAGAACAGGTGATTTAAGACAGCATTTCTTCTTGAAGCCCCTTTTGTCACTTTACGTGCCCTCGCCGCCTCATGTTTTGAGGTTCTGTCAAGAGCCTCATGGCAGGTCCATATAGAAAAGCTTCTTGATGAATGTGTCCATTGACAATAAAGAAGCTACTCCAATTAATCTAGGGGTGCAAGGAGACAGCCGATAGCAAGCAGGGTATTGTAAATTCCAAAACCTTTCTTAGTGCACACTAACTTCTTAAAGAGTTCAAGCTCTACTGAACATTGTTGATACAATCCCTTACTGCTTTAAGGCAAGAGCCTTAATAAGTTAAGGGGTAAGACACAGGACCATGTCACTGTTACCAGGATGTCTAAGGATGTAAGTGTAATTGAGAGTATAGTAACAGGAGCATTTCTAAAATTCTTCTGCTCTCCTTCAGCTTGTTTAAACATTAAGCTTGTACGCTGGATTTGCTTAATGCGTGAGTGTTGAGGGGCGGGGGAGAGAATAGGCAGTTCAGGTTTCTCTGGGAATAGCAGTGAACTGGGATAATGAAACATGTAATTAAAGTTGCACAGAAATGTCAGACCTGTGGAGATTCCCTTACAGGGTCTAGTGCTCCGCCTGTTGAACTTGGTTTTAAAAGTCCCATTAATCCCAATGGGCAAAGTATCAAATCCGTAGTGGACAAAGATCTCCATGAATCGAGGAGGATTTCACTTGATGGTATTCTACAATCTGTACAGGATGGGCTGTTTTGCTTCAGTGTTACACAGTACAAGACTCAGGGGCAAACTCAAATGGGAAAATACTGCTCATCTGCCAAGGAGAAAAAAAAAAAGTGAAATGGATTCAGGCAGGACGCTTCCTCCTTTGGCATAATTACCTCTGCAAAAGATCTGCACTGCTAACGGAGTCTCTGGCAATGAGACAAGAAAAAAAAAATGCTTATGAGTGTCGAAATAAATTTTTCCTCCCACATTTGTCTTTGTTTCTTACAGAATATCAGGAATGGTGGTGATGCCCGGAGCCAAGGGCTAAGTGGCCCCTGGTAGCTAAACCAGCATGGTGCCCAGCTCTGCTCCAGGAATGACTTCCTTGCTCCGTGCCTGAACCGAAATAAGCTCAGCTACACTTAATTGGCTTCCAGCTGGTCAGAGCTCATGTCACTGCCTCTGAGCTCTGCCCGGGGATTAACCTGTACAAGCTCAGGTCGCTCGCCCGGGACCCAGGCTCCTCCTCAGCCTGGCTGCGGCGCGGGCTGGTGTCCAGAGCTTGGGTGCCCTCCCAGGGATGCTGGAAGACGCGCAGAAGATGCGCAGAAACTCCATCTCAATGTCTCTTTTTCGTAATGTAACAGGGAGAACGCAAACTGCGTGCGGACTTTGCAGGTTAGCCACGGGACCGGTCTTGCTGTCATACCCTTAGGAACTGCAGAATAATTTTAGCAGGACATCTCAAGAAAGGGCTGAAGGTGAAAAAAATAGCTTTGGACTCTTTTGGTATTATCACATGAGATGCCATAATGTGTTTGCAACGAAGTTTGCACTTTCCACACTGGGAAAATTAGTTTTTCATGGCCTGAAATATCTGCCTATCTTTAGGCTTCCTTAAAAAATAAACGCACGAACAAGCCCTTTAAAACTTGGTGAGGAAGCAGAGTTAAGGGACTGGCTCCACCCCTGGATGAGTTAGTGATGGTTTACAAAAATCAATTGCACAAATGAGTTAAAAATAAAGCAGTGACTGGAGAAAGGATGCAAAAAAAAAAAAATAAATAGGGACTACAGGCTATTAAAAATACTTTTCCTGTCTCATAACAAGAATAGGCTAGCAGAGAACATTTGCTTAAATTCTTCGTATGAGAATGTTTATCCTTGCATTGGGATAATCCTTGTGGGGCTGATTTGGTTTGGGCCCTTAACGTGTTTAACCAGCTTTGTGTTAGTAAGAGACAAGTTATACTGGAGGCGTGTTGTTTGAGCTGCTTGCATTTTTTTCCTACTAAAAGAGATAATTTCTACTCAATTTCCAAGTGAAATATCAAATTAGATAATTAGGGAAAAACACATGTAGCAAATATAATTTAGCAAATGAGGACAGCTTTAGCAAAATATTTTTTTAAAACTTAAATATCTAAAGTTGCAGCTATTAAGTTTATCTTAGAGTACTTACAAACCAAGTAGCAGTAATAGCTCCACAATACATAGAGGGCTCTGAATAGGCAATTTGCTTTTTCTGTAAATCAGAACATTATATTTAGCACATACTGTAGTTTCCCTGTGGGTGCACAGCAATGAAAGTCAAAACAAACAGATACAAAGCATTTTTAAGCAGCGTTCAAGATGATGCATTGCTTGTTTGAAATGACACGTTTGTACATTGCAGGGTAGGGCTAGTATCCACCTCTCCTTTATAATTTGAAAGTCTGTGTTGGTTTATTTTCACTCTGCTCCATGTAAGACAGGGCTATTTTGAAGCCTTTGGAGGAAAAAAAATCACTGTAAAGTAACCATTCAGCATGAAATCTTTAAAGTGTTTGGAAAGGAAACTCAGAAGGTCTCTATCTTGAAGCCCATTTAATCATCCTTTACTTGGAACTGCTTTTAAATACTCCTCTACTGCAATGGCAGAAACTTCTCCATACCAGCTTTGAAGCCAGATGTGCTCAACATTCATTTTCATGAAGAACCACTCATAGCTGCGAGGCCACTTTCTTACCACCGGGTGCCTGGAAGGACAAAGACAAGAGAAAAAAAAATAAATTAAAAGATGTGCCAAAGCATATGCATGGTCTGCTTTTTTTCTTCAGCCTAGTGTGCTCAGCCAGGGTGAAACCTGAGATCTGAGAACCACCACCATTCACCTTTTTTGCCATCCCTTGCAGTAAGATTTATGATCTTCCATGCCCCAGTCCGGTGAGAACTGCAACAGAGCACCCCTCCTATGAGGACAGACTGAGCGAGCTGGGGTTGTTCAGCCTGGAGAAGAGAAGGCTCCAGGGAGACCTTATTGTGGCCTTCTGGTACCTAAAGGGGGCCTACAGGAGAGCTGGGGAAGGACTTTTTACTAGGGCATGTAGCGACAGGACGAGGGGGAGTGGCTTCAAACTGGAAGACAGTAGATTTAGATTAGATATCAGGAAGAATGCCCCATCCCTGGGGGTGTTCAAGGCCAGGTTGGATGGGGCTTTGAGCAATGTGGTCTAGTGGGAGGTGTCCCTGCCCATGGCAGGGGGGTTGGAACTCGATGATCTTTAAGGTCCCTTCCAACCTAAACCATTCTATGATTCTATGAAGGCAGCCAGCGAACACTGCCTTCCCTTGTTGCAGAACCCCATCTCGAGGCAGATGTTGCTTGGTCTCTAAGTGAAAAAAGCTAGGGGAGATTCTCTGAACGGGTGTCAGGGTTGTGCCTATACCTGTTCAAGGGAAAGGGTGTTCTGAAAATACTACATCTTTGGTAGCCGCTGTTGTGGTATGGCAGGAGAGCTAACAGAACTGGCTCGCAGGCAGAGCACAGCCTCTTTGAGCTGTCGCCTACTACAGCCTTCCTGTCTTGTATTTCTGTCTCATTTCTCAGGCCTGCCTTTACAGCTCGCTCAAAGAGACCCTCCCTGCCAGCAGTGCTGGGGGCAGGCATCTGGTCCCCAAGACACGGCGAGTGCATCTGCAGAGGATGCTGTGAGATGCTCAGCAGCAGTGCAGGGGTATAGCAGCTCGAGCCACGGTCTCCAGGGGAGCGCGGTGCAAGTCGAGGGCAGACCCTGCAGAGGAGATGGTTGGTTTGGCAACCTCTGACTTGAGCTGGGGTTTCCCACCATTTTCTGAGTTGTCCCTTTGAGCACCCATGACTGTGGCATTGGGACACGGCTCCATCTGCTGCCAGCATTGGATGGGGTGAGACCCAGCAGCCCTCACTGTGTCAGTCTGCATTTTGCTCCCTGACAGTGGAGCATCCACTTCTGAGGCACTGATGGACTCTGACTTGCGTAGGAATCTGATTTCTGCTGAAAATCTGAAGTCTGTAAATAAAGCTCATGTACCCATACAGCCCCCATCTATCCCGTTTTTGCTATTGATGGGACACCCGCTGACAGAGTCCCACCATAACCCCTTCCAGCAGGCCAGAGAGAATGTCACCTCTGGTCTGTTTTGGATCCCAGTTTCCCAGCAGTATTTCATTGACCAGGCAGGGTGCACCTGGAGGACCATACCCGGCAGCCGGTGTGGGAGGTGTGTGACCCAGCTACATAATGTTTGGGCTTTTCATGCTTGTTATTCTGAAGACCCACTGGAGGGCACAGGGGCACACCCTGGGTGTGTACCTGTGTGTCAGGATTGTGTTTACCTATGCTCAAAGGAGACTGTTCTGTAAGTATTATGGTGTTGGAAGCAGTTTTCGTGGTACGTCATGGGGGGTAATAAAACCCATAAACTCCATCCTGCAAACTGATGTGTAAGCCCAAAGGCAGCAAAGCTCTGCTCTGTCTCTGGGTAGGGGGCTGTGGCTGAAGAGCACTGCTTCTCCTAGGCGGGGAGGAATCATTAAAGGTAACAAATACACTCCGGATTTAGGGAATCTCTCCTCGGAGCCAGGTGAAATATTTTCATAATCCTCAGATTATAAACCACGTGCCTTACCAGAGTCCAACACTGACTAATTGCATTTCCGTACTTCATTACCTCCAGAGTTAAAAGGAGGTCGCACAGCTCTGCCTGTCGTTCCAAACCATGCAGGAGCCAATGTGCTCCATGGCTCCAAAGTTAAGACCAGGCTTGTTACTTCTCAGATTTTACCATACCAAAACGGCCGCATATTTGTCTCAAACCCGCAGGTTGCACTCTACTACATAGAGTGCCCATTACATACAGACCTGGAAAACATTGCTTGCTTGGCAAATTCCACTTCCTCCGGAGGCACCGTGACCATCTGTCCCATGAGAGTCAGCCTGGCGCACCTTGGATCCTCCGGATCAATTACATTTTTTCTGTGCACAGAGAAAAATGCTCATGTGTAAATAGCTTGGTTTCTTTGTTAAGGGTTTTGGAGATAGATGAATTCCTGCTTGCACATAAAAAGACGCAGTATTTTGTCAAGCCTTGCAGGTCTTTTCTACACCCAGCTATAACATTAGAGGGGAGGGGGCTCTTGAAGGAATACTCACCTGAAACAGATCTCTGCTTAATCTTAATTTACTCTCTTAAAAACTGGATTAATATATTTTAGATTGTAAAAAATGCGAAAATGGCAGTTTTCCCAGACATATGTACAGACCTCCATTCAGGATTCTGAAGATAAATGGTGAGATGGTTAGTCTGTTTCTATGCCTGCAAAATAAGCGTGCAATTGAGTATTTGCATGTAAAACCTTGTGCCTATCCTAGAAACTCAATCCTTGTTCATGTTTACCCATTTTTCAACTGCTTTACACCAATGAGACAAGTAAGGTCTATTAAAAAAATATTCTCCAACTGCCTTCATCCTTCAGACTGAGACAAGGAAGGTACTTGTTGCTTTTTGGCTCTTTCTGTACAGTAATAATAAATAACTCCCATTAGTAGCTGTGGGGCAATTGCTGACTCCAGCATATACAATACAAGGATATCAATCATAAGTAAATTGACCAGTTGCAGAAAAAAAGTTGTATGAAATGATTGCAAAGGCCTGATCCTGGCAAGCGCTGAGCAGCCCCAAGTTCCATTGCCAGCAGTTTGAGACTGCTCAGCATCTCACGGGACTGTCTCCCCATGTAAGAACATAAGCCCGAAAAACTACATTAGGAAACAAAGACCGTATTTCTTCTTCTCTGTGTTTTAATCTGAAGCAGCAAATCCCAGTAAATTACATCTCATCTGTGTGTGATTTTACTTAAAGATCGTGGCTTGAGCCCTTTAGCCTTAACTGTGCGCAATCTGCAATGGCTTTTTTTTTCGTTATAGTTCTCACTATGTGTCTGGGGCATGCAGGAAACATATGGGCATCCTCCTGCAGCTAATTTAACACCTGCAGATTCCCCACAGATGGTTATGAAAGACTGTGTAGCTCACTGGATGAAGTATCTGCTTTTATAGATAGGGCCATGAACGCAGATACGCAAGGAAGTATGAGGGGCTGATTGATAGTCAGTTATGCCCAGTAAGCACTTGGCACCACCTGTAGCCTGAGCTCCAAAGAGCCATTTGCAGTCACATCATCTCTGGGATGTTTTTCTGCGTCCTGTTCAGTCTGGAGCAGCAGTTGTCTGAAGAGGGTGTTCAGCTTAACGACCCCTGGACAAACTCCGCTCCCACTCTTTTCATTCTGCCACACTTTCTGCATGGGAGGATGGGCAGCTGGGTAAGGATCAAACTCAAACTTTCTGTTCATATAAATAAATAAATAATGGTGTAATTTTCTCTAGCACGTTTCTTTTTATTATGAAGTAATAAATGAATGGTGTTCCGAGTACCTGAAAATCTGCATTCCCTACCCTGGCACTGGGTTTATTTCTATCCATGTGCATTCAGAGTACAAACTTGTCCACATGGTCACCTTGGCACGCTGTAGATCCTCAACGCTAACTCCTATGGCATGTTGGAGATGCGGTTTCCATCTGGCTTACAGTGGCCTGAGAGCATCCCGTCTCTAAACAGCTCCATGCCCCGGGGACACCCATAGCTCCTGGCATTTCTTTTCCATAGGCTTTGGGTGTTGTGTGGCCATTCAGCGTGCGTGGTCCAATGAGAAGCTCACCCGCCAAAACACAAATAAATGTAAGTGAATACAGCACGTACAGCTGTGGAGAGTGGAGCTGAATCCCACAGACAAAGGGTGACAGCCGAGGGCAGTGCAGATTCACATTCTTGCAGCTGTTGGCCCTGGATAGCAGTGTCCCAAAGTCCATTTGAAGTGATCTCCTGGTCTATTGTTATCTTTTGTGCTCAATCTTAATACTGTATCAACAGCCTCTACATATACTTATATCTTTAACTTGACGATTCTTAAAAACACAGAAGAGAAGGGGCTTCTCGCTAGCAACACTTCAGTTCTGAAGATTGCTTTAAACTAATAACTGTGTATCTGTCTGTATGAAACCATTTCCTTGGCAGCCCAACAGCATCGTAAAACAGCTGAAGAGCCGGAAAAAGCAGGAGGATTCGCAAATGCCTTTCTTGGGCATAGCTCCTAGGTAAGATGTTGTTAATTACTTTTAGAAGGGAATTAGAAAGGGATTGTTGTTAAAGGATGTCTGCATTTCACAGAGTGGATCAAAGTGATAGATTTGGGCATGATCAGGAGCAGTGGGAGATTTTGGTCTGACACCTTCTCAAATTACAATTATTTGATCTTTCTGTGCAAGTACATGTTTATTCTAAAAACATACTCATTGATTCTTAGTAGGCAATAGACCTGACGTTGCTGTGGTTATGCAGTGAATCCTGCCTGCCTTTGCCGAGATGTTTTTGCCTGATAGGACTAGTGTCAGATGTGACTCTTCCCTGATGTACAGGAAAAACTCCTCTCCACATATTTGGCTGACAACAAAACCCACACACTGTACATCCGTATCTGGAATGTTTCTATTTCTGTTTTCTTTTTCCCTGGTTCCTTCTTCTGTTTGCAGTTTTCACTATGTAATTGTGAGTCAGAGTGTTACACTGATCGACTCACACAATACCATCTCCCCAGTAAAAGTTATTCAAACCGAATTTTGCATATTGGAATAACATTCTGGAGGGTCGGTTTGTTTTTCTGGGAAACGAGGCAAACAAATTATTTGTTGAGATTATGTTAGATGAAGTCTTGGAAGAGCTGAACAGGACAATGATACCTTTGATTTCAGTACGCTGTGTTATTAACTCTGTTGGCTTTGCTTTTAGCGCTGCCTCTTATCATAGGTTTTTTGTTTCAGAATAAGAACTTTGTATTCTAATCTTCCATTAGCATTAGTATTTTCTTTATCAAAGGAGCCCTTCATATTGTGAAGTAAATCTGTTTCAGCATGGTTTTTGGCATAGTATTTCCCTAATAATGTATGGTTACTTTTACACTTTTAAGCCATCAAAAATCACTAAACTTACAGCTACGACTTCTGACTCCATTGTGAGCAACAGGTCTTGAATTTTCAGCGGTGTTACCAGTGCAACTAATGTAAATGCAGGCTTTGCTTCCTAGCAGTAAAGGGATATAGCCAGGGATACATCTCATGTTTTTATTAAAGATAATAGAGGGATACCAGGGATAAATAGTTATATTTACTAAAATATTCCTCCCTCACATCTGTAGACGTCTAGCACCAGTCATTTCTTGCCTTCTGTATAAATAAACACATACTTAGCTCCCAGTCCTTGGGTTCCTTTTATCTCTGTTGGCACGAGAACAAGTAGGTGCGGAGAAGCGACTTTGTATAACATTTTTGCGCTGCTGACTGGGGCCGAGGGGGAGGCAGAGCCAGGGGAAGAGATGGTGACACTGTCTCTCTGTCCAGGAAACCTGAGGTGGCTTCTCAGTCCCTGTCTTCACCAGAATCAGGTCCTTTGTCTCCCTGGAGAGGCTATGATAAAATATGAACTGAGGGGAAGAGAAAGCAGGGAACTGTGGAAGGAGACCAAGCGATAGGGAACACATTTATTTTTTCATGCTTATGTAAAATACATACACCTTGTTGCAGAAATTGAGGGAAGCCAGATTAAAATGGAAGAAGATTCAGTTTATGTATTAAAAGAACACAGTGCATTAAGAGAGATTATCTTAATTATTCATCTGATTTGTGAAGAGAGAAGAACTGATTGTCTCCATTCGTCTGCTTATGGTGAGCAAACTAGATATGCAGAATTTGACCCAGTCCATCTCACAACTCCAAGCGTGTGAGATGAATGCATCGGCTGCATTCACTTAAAAAGGTGTGAGATTATTGATCTTAAGGAGAAGTCTGTGTCCCAGTGAGATATGTTTCCCAACAATGATGCAATGCCATGAAGCGCACCGCTGATGAACACGTCCCACTTATTTTACTCTGTACCACATCCGCACTTTCTGGGTCATGGTTCAAGAGTCGTTCAGAGTAAAGAGTTCCACCTACTCATTAAATTGTTTACTACGCTGGCCATCTCTTGGATTTTAATTAGAAGGTTCCTATACAACTACTAGCCAAGTCCAGATTTGATGAACCCATAGTTCAGGCTGATGCAGTTATATTGAGGATGATGTTGGGACTTTGTTAGGATTCCCTTTTGCAGGTGAGACCTCTGCTTTGACTGATGCTGCTCTGTCTCCTGGTTTCTGATCAAAACTATCCCTGGGGTATCGTCTTAATTCTCAGCCTCTGCAGTCCGTTAGTGAGGTGAAACAGATCTGGCACAGATCAGCAGTAAAGGCAAAACAGGGGTTTGGGAGGCACTTGGGAAGGAGAGCTAGGTGTTCCTGAGAAGGAATTGGTAGGAGGAAGGCGGGAGGGTTCAGTAATGCTCCAGGGACTGGGGGAGGAAGCAGGCGTCTAAGGAGGGGAATCTCTCTTTTTTCTTCTTCCCTAGCCTCCTTCTCCCACAGAGAAGCTGCCATCCTTCTCCTCCACTTCCCTGAGGACACAGGACCTTTCATCCTCACCGTCAGGATCCATAAATCCTCCCCATCTCCCCTGAATGCAGGTCTCCCTGCCCTATGAGAAAGCACTGCTTTTACCCCTCTATTTCTTGAGCAGAATGGAAAAGAAAAGAAATCGGGAAAGAGCTTTGTCTTATTGCAGAAAAGGAGAGCCAGAGAGCTAAGAAGAAAGCCCCAGAGAACAGGTTTTCTACACTTTTTTTCTACCTCAGAGCATGCAGCTCACGTGTGGCATAAGGGCAATAATGACTATCTCCACACATCCTGACCTTCCTACAGCGGCAGCAGAAGCCATACAAAGCCATGCAATTAGGAGGTGGTGACTGGCTGCTGGAACAGCTCATCCCTGCCACCTCCCACGGACGCAAGGTAGGCACCCTGTCACCCTGCGCTGGGCTCCTCTTCACCTGGTCCCAAACTAGGCATGAGGGGAAGACTGAGTTGTTTGCTAGTATATGCAATACATCATAGAATTTTCTGTCCCCTAAAGTCTACAGAAAGGAAGAGAGGAAATGCTGTGTCCTCTGAGAATTATTGTAAAGTGCTTATAATTTTGATTCATAAATGTGATTAAGTTTGAAAATCAAGTTCTCCTCCTCTTACATTTCATTTGCTCACCACTCACCACTGGAGCCTCTGAAGCAGAAAGAATGTATTGGTGCTGCTAATCTGGGTGGCGTGAACGTCAAACAAAATCTCTGCTGAAAGCAATTTCATAATCTGAAAAGCTGCTGCTGGCCTTCAGCTGGATACGGCTGGGCAGTTTCACCCTGCCCTGCTCTGATTTTGACAAGAATTTCTTTATCAGCTGTGTTGAGAGCCAGCAAAGACAGTTAAAAGACATCTTTGCTTTTGCTTTTGAAGAGCAGTCTTCTGTTCTGAATCTGAAGTCAGGCTTGGGAGCTGAAGAGTATTGGTACAACGGCTCTTCTGCATCCAAGTGAGCCTGTATTCATAGTATATCTGTTTTCACATTTTAAATAATTTACCCTTCCTAGAAGATAATCCTTGCTAGACTGTTTTAATTAGAATTTGTTAAGTGAAGTCAATCTATTTGTCTATCTTCATGGACAGTAACAATTCACTTCGTTAGCTGAACTCTCTGTGTCAGACAGGAAACGTTTATACAGTTTAACCATAGACAATTCACAGGGGAAAAAAAAGAATCACAGCATCAACTATTTCTGTAAACAGAGTCAGAGAAACATATACTACTTCACTAGAAAGGGATTTGGGGAAGTTGGTAATTTAAGAATACAGGAAAAAAAATAGTAATTTAGAGCTATATTGTGTGCATTGGGTCATGATGATAGTAGGTTTTGTATTTGACTTTCTAAATTGGTATCATCCTGATTTTTTAAATACAGATTTTTCAGGAACAGCTACTGACATAATTATTTGCATATGACTAAAAAGGACCAATATAAATACCACAACTAGAAATGTGTCTGTGCCACAGAACCAGGAGGTGGATCTCAGAAATTGAGGGATGTCTGGATTCAGCCTTTGTCTTCCGCGTGCGTCATTTCTCTTTGTGTGAAGATGCAGCGCCAAATCTCTTTGCTATAATCATCCTGGTATTAACAGACAGTGACTCTACAAACCCAGGGGCAGTTAAATATTGGATGGCCAACCAACATCTCAAAGGTTACGCTTGCTACCCATGGGAAGCTTACCGCCTCTCAGGACTGCCCGGGAATGAAGTCGGCAGTTTATGGACGCTGCCGATCAACCACGCAGCAGGGACCCCAACCCACCAAATTACCCTCCTAGTCCCACGCGATCCAGAAATGCTGGAGATGCTCAGTGCTTCCCATCAGCTTTTTCAATGCAGAGTTTAGGAAACCTACAGAGTCAGCTTATATCCACAGAAGACATCTGCCCGGTTGTGGCGATCTACTGCCTCAAGCAGTAGGTAAGCATGGTGGGTAAAATGGCTCTGATGGAGCCACCCCTGATGCAGATGACAAACCAGGAGAGGAACCTGGGTCCCTCAAAATCATTCCCAGTCTGCAGTGTGGATTTGAAACACCATCCTCCAAACTAACAGCAAAGGAAAACAAATGCATGGACTGACCCCATTGCTGCTTTTCTTTCTTTCCCCTTTGTGTGAAAACCAGTTCATGGCAGCCGTGTAACTGCTCCTTCACTAAGAAAGCTGCAGTTGGTCCCTACGAATGCGCCAAACCTGATGTCAAGGAGGCGACACACGTTTAAAATTAATTGCCTGTTTTCCAGACTGCAGCTGTAATGAGGCAGCCCAGGAGCTTGCTTGGAAAGGGAGATCCTCTGAGCAGCCCTGTGTCTTGGGAAATGCGTTTAGAACAATAGCTGCTCTATTCTTTAATGTCGGGCTCGGTCTTGCTCCCTCTGAAGGCTGTAAGAATGGGACTCAATCTTTTCAGCTTGTCTGTGGCACAGACATGCCAGCTTAGTCTATTTATAGCCCTGAACCATTTAATTTTTCTTGCCTCTATTATCCATTTATCAGCCTTCAGATAGGATGCAGTGTAGTTACTAACGAATGCTGTGTGTAGCTTGGCCATCAGAGAGCCTTCTCAGAGAAGTGCAGCCCGTCTCCCTCTGGGAAATGGCAGTCTCTAGGTCAGAGATGAGGAATCCAGACTGTAGCCGCGACGTTATAATGTCTTGCAATTAGTGCCTGTTCAGATGCCTTGCAGCTCTCTTTCTTTCGTTATTTAATGTCATTTCTCTTATTAGTTTGGGCTTTTCAAATTTTCTCTCCAGCTGATTAAATATTAAGGCTGGAACACCAAAAAGGCCACTCTGTATTCCTCACATCCCTGAAAGTTGAAAATATTTATTGTCATGGTTTGAAAATTGAGTCTGTTCTGAAACAAAACAAATGAAATTCGCTACTAAATAAATTTAATATCAAACTGATGTACATGCACACAAGTCACTTGATACTCATTAGATACAAGAAGACTATTGAAATGTCAGCTATGTTTTCTTTCTAAAGGCCAGAGATTTCTTTTGCGTGCAATAGGTCAGAAGCATTTTTCAGGAGAGTGCCAAATACTCCCAGGAGCATCGACTACAGGCATCGACCAGCTTTCACATTTATTTTAGTTCTTACAACTCAGAGTAGATTAATAATGAAATTCTAATAAAATTCCACGTGAACATGAGCTACAAATACATTGCTGGCATACAAGGACATGAACTTTCTCACGTAGAGCATTATTCATTTAGCTATTTTGTCTAATTATTTGGAAACCAAAACAATGACGCCCTTGGCTGAGAGAACTTTTGGTATTAAAACCGTCTATAAATGACACTTTCCTTTGCGAGCGAAACCCCGCAGACACCATCTTAATACTAGCGGGACTCGAGGTCTTTCAGAGAAAAAGGTTTTGCTTCTCGTACAGTCTGAGTAAAGAAGAGGAAGAAACCTGCTACACAGAACCGGAGCCACCACGCAGAGTTCTGCACGAAGGATGCTATGCGCTGTTTGCGTGGCATGGCCTGGCTATCTCGGGAGGCAGAGCCCACCCCTAAGGGATGCTCCGGCTGCCCTTGGGCGGCAGAGGTGGCAGGCCGGCCGTGTCACCAGCAGCACACCCAGTGCTGGGGACAGGCAACCCCACGCGCTGGCAGCGGGACCCCGACACCTTTGTTGTTTCCTTCGTTGTGGCGCTGCCCACAGAAGCCCCCTCTCGGTAGGATGCTGTGCAGGGCTGCGGTTTAAAGTGTTGCTAGTTTGAAATGTACAAATCACTCACGGGTTAAAACGGAAATTCATTTCTGACCCCGGTTACAGGGGGAAGGGAAAGAAGAAAGTTAAAAGTCCCAGTGCCCACGTGCGTCCTGGCTGTGAGACAGCCCCAAAGCTTCCTCCCGTTCTCCCAGCTATCGTCAAAAACACAAAGTGCAGCTCAAGAAATGCCCCAGCTTTTCATTCCCCGTATCGCTGCTTCTTTGCACTAATGCCAACCAACATCTGTTCCAGATGAGTACTCCAGAAATAATGAAAACCAAACTGAATGTAAGAACAAAATAAATAATGCAAGGAGCACTGATTAGACTCTGAATCTTTGTACTCAATTCAGTAGTAAGCTCAATATTTAGAGTACGATTACATGCTAAAATGGGGATGCCCTATTTTCCTCCACCTTCTCCTTTCCCCTCTCCTTTGCACTCCTCTGGCTCTTGAGGAGCCGATCCAAGTTATTAACCCAGTAGAAATCTAATCAAAAAAAAGGGAAGAGGTTTCTGCTGGGTTACTGAGCTAAAATAGGCCCGCCATATGGTCAGCTGAAGGGAGGGGGTGGGATTGCACAGCCAGGAGCAGCAGAGGCCATGGGAAGAAAGGAAGAACGACCGACTGAAAACCCTATTCTCGTTGTCGGGTTAATTTTCTTCACACTTGTATTTCAACGCAGGGTCAGGCAAAGCCCAGAGCTGATGGAGGACGGGGGGGGAGGACACAGCACACCACGCGACTGGTGGCAGGGAGGGAGAGTAGGGACGTGGCAACCGGTAATTAGTTTGGCCTAATCTGTCTTGGAAATCCGGGTTTAGCTCCTTGGCAGTGCCCAGAGAGCTCTTCTGGCCAGAGAGCATGGTCTCGGGCTGCGGAGGGGCCGAGAGAGTCGGGTGGCAAAATCCAGGTTGTCCTGGCTGCAAGACAAACAGCAGCCCATTCTGGCCCATGAAACAAAAAGGTAGTGATTTGGTTTGGAAATGAATAGCTACTTAATAGAAAGAGAGCAAATAAATATTCTCAAAGGGCTGTGATGGATGTGAATTTCATATTTCTATTTCTCTTTTGTTGGTGAATTGGCACTTTCCAAACAGGTAAATCAGGCGGTGACGTTGCTAAGACATAAAAGGCAAAGACTTTCAAGAGTGGATGTTTAAAGTCAGGGATGAAAGGCCACACTTAAGTGCCTAAATAGGTGTGTTGTTTTCAGAAGTGCTCAACACCAGAATTTATCATCAATGGAAGCTGCTCTGAGTCTTGAGCCTCTGAAAATTGGGCATTGGGTAGATGCTCGGAGATGGAGCTTAACATACATTTTTAAGCACTTGGTCTAGATATTCAGCTTACTGTTTGATTGAAAAAGCTTAGAAAGCAGCGATAAGTTCCATTAGCCTATTACAAAATAACTGATGCATTTATTTAAATTTGAAATTATTAATTCAAAATATTTAATGAAATAATTTTAAGGAATGAAGCATCCTGGTCTTAACTTCACCACTCTGTTGACCTTCTCAAGCATTCAAAGCTGAATTACCTTAACAAATTTTGTGATAGAAGGTTCCTTTTAGGTGTCTGCCATTGCAAGAGGGAGCCAATGATTTCTGTTCTTTGGGAATGGGATGTCAGCCTGAAATCACTTGTACTGCTTAGCACTGAGAAACATTTCATTTTACCACTGTATAACTCTTAAGAAAACAGACAGTATGTTCTGGAGGCAAATACAGACAAGTGCAATAGTAACATGCTTCATATTTGCCATTCACTGCTTTTTCCAGTGCTGTTCTCAGCAAGTGGGCTTGAGAGGTGGAATGGTGCCCAAGAGGTGGGATGGTGCCCAAGGCAATCCTCAGCTGGGGAAATCTGGGATCCAGTTCTTAAGATAAACCTCTCCTCCCCCAAAGAGGACCTTAAGTTGGGGTAAAAACTTTCAGTCCTGTTTCTTTCTGAAGCAGCCTGTAATTTCCAGTTCCCCTCTCTCTCTCTCTCCTTGGAGTATCAGCTAAGATCTGCTTTGGTAAGAGAGTCCTGTCTGACACAATTTCGATGTCAGGTACCTCATCACGTAAGGAGGCCTTTGGAAATAACACTTCACACAAGGGTGACCCAGCCAAGTTTGCCACACTTTTGGCTGTAAACAAACATATGGCAGAGCTATGTCTTTTTCAAGGAGACGAGCAGGGAGGGGAAAACTGAATCATCTTCCAGTCTACATTCGTATATTTTACACACATAAAGCTTCAGTGATCTGGAGTTATTCATTGTACATATGATTAGGAAGAAAGAAGTCAACTCACTGCTATCTCTAGAGAGACAAACCTGGGGCCGGCTGTAGATCAGTCAATCTCAGACCCGGATTCCTTTATGTGGGGGAGCATTTACCAACCGTTTGTGACATACAAGGTGCCAGAAATTTGTGACAATATCATATTCAACTGGACCCTCTGAAGAGGTGGAAATTGGACTGAGTGGCGTGGTCCTGAGTGTATAACATATGAACTGAGAGCCTGAGATCCCCTTACAGAGCCTGGAGAGCTAAAGCCCTGTCAAGGCAATCAGCAGTGCCTCCAGAGCTGGTCGGCAGAGCCAGGGTGTCTGCTTTACTGTGACTTGGATAGCCCTTGATACAATATGGACTTCATTGACTAGATCATCATGGCCTAGAATGGGATCTTGAACACGGCGATTTTATCTGGCACCTCCAAGAAGAGATTAAAATTGAGGTACGTTAATGTGCAAGCTGAAAGCCACTGCGTCTGTTGATGCTACACTATACTTCAAGGACACTTCTGCTTTTCTTTACCATGCTTTACTGGGGCAGATTACTGCAAAACAAAGCTAAGGAGGAGCTTGTAGCTGATGGTGGGAGCCAAAAACAAATACAAGGCATTGAAGCTGGGGACCCAGAATTTTGTTCTGAGGACTTTGTTCTCACTGAAGGTGGTAGTAGACCGATAAAACTCTGTTACCTGCAGAAATTTCCGTCTGCCTCTGGCAGGGTCAGAGAAGCCATGGGATTCTTCAGGAGATCTGCCACTGTGTTATCCTTTGGCGTCACGTAAAAGAAAGGGATGCCAGTGCTGTTATTGACGGGACCGTCGCTGAGAAGTAAACAGTTCCCATAGGGCATACCTTGGATCTGCAAAATCCAAATAAGCAACATCTTTGCACACAGATGGTTTACACTGGCAGGGATTGCCTCAAAGGGCTCTCACAGAGAGAACAGCACCCCCCAGTTGTTCAGTCTCCCACTTTCTGTTGTCATCATGAGACAGACCTTCTAAATTAGCTCTGCCATGCTTCTATACAAATAGACCTCTCCTCTATTTCTTCTTTCCAGTCCTGTCCATGACACTATAGGGAACATTTTCACTTCCACCAAATGAAAAACGTTTAAGTGCATTAAAATCAATGTCATCAGCATCAAGCAATGTTTACTCCAAAACAGCGCTGATAACCTTTCCTCAAACCCAAAAGGATACAGAGCCTAATTTAGCCTTGGTTCAGCCAGCTTTTGACGCTAATTTTGCCTCCCCTTTTGGCCTTGATTTGCAATGTGATTGCATCGGATTGCTAGAGTTTTAGCTAGAGTAGTGTTTAAAGTCAAGCGGGACGTCAGCTCAGCTGCCTGGGCAGGAACTTCAGCTGGGGATGGGGGTGTCTCAGCCACCAGGCCAGCCAGAGCAACCCTTCCTCCCATGCCGGAGGAGGGACACCAAGGAGCCAAGTTTTCTCCCATACACTGACCTGCATACGCACAGTGGATATAACGCATGCAAAAATGTCCTTGCCCAGTAGTGACACACTTTAATATTCTCCATAATGATTTCTACTCCTACTATGCTTTTCATCCCTTTATAAATCGCAATGACAGATACTTAATGAATTACTGGTTTTTCATATTTCTTTCCTTATGGTCAATTAGATGTTAAATAGTAAAATTATCAGTCAATACATTAATTCAATGTAACTGGTAAATCCTTTGCAGCAAAATCAAATCAAGTATGAATAGTTAATAAGAAAACTCTGGATGATGTTATTACCTGGATTGCATGCTTTCTGATGCTTAATGTTTATATGCCTTTAAAATTTTAATGCTTATAATGCTTATAAATGGTCCTTGTTAGCATTCCTTAGAAGGAACGCTGTAATGAAGCTACATAACTTAGAAACTAAAAATACTTGTTTATTATGAAGAGTTATGATGAAAAAAAAAATTAGTGCCTGTCAGTAATATTTCAGGCCATGTTTCCATTGACTAAAATGCTCAGTCTGTTGTGTATGGTTAATGTTACAGTGGATTCTCAAAAAGAATTGTGATCACAGGCAGCATAACTCAGCATTCAGAGCAGCAACACCTCCCCTTGGCATATCCAAATTTTATTAAGAATCCAATTTTTCTGTATTGCCTCTGTGTTGTACCTAGAGACAGCTAACTGCAGACTATATTATGGCTGCAATTCCACCAAGGGTTTCTGGTGAGCGCATAAACCAGAAGATTTAAGATCATATGATTTAATAGGATTTCTGACAATCTGATGTAGAATTACAGGCCTCGTGTGTCCATATATATTTATTTAATGGTATCTTTTTTTAAGCTGTTACTTTGGTTTTCACAATAACATAAACTGCCACTAACTCAGCCAAGCTTTCTGAAGGTGAATGTGCTTCTAACTTCGTCTATTTTTTAAATAGAAAGTGAATTAATTTCTGAATGCTTTCAAGAGAAAGTTAAAGCTGTCTTTTTCTTTCTTCTTTTTTTTTTCTTTTTTCTTTTTTCTTTTGTTTGAGTTGCAGTGGATGCTGTGTCTAATCCCAACCTTTCATTTTAAAAAGGTAAAAAACTTAAAACTGGGAAAAATAATGACCCCGATTCTCCAGTGCAGCCCGGCTATTTTTGCTTAATGCTTCTGCCAGAGAAACCGTCCTTTGAGCCGGTATAGCCGGACCGCTGCGGGACGGACAGATTTGGTGGTGGCCCAGCAGGCTCTCCTCCTCCCCCTCCTCC
>NW_009647874.1:3609571-3616001 GCF_000708025.1 Charadrius vociferus | reverse complement strand
AGGTATGACATGAAACAGTTCTCTAGATGTGCTGCAAAAACAAAAGGCACATGTAAACAACTGAAGCGGGGGCAGTGGGGTCTCTTCCAGCTCTTCCTTCTAGAAGGATAGGGGACTGCTGGAGAGGGTCCAGCAAAGAGCTACTAAGATGATTAGGGCATTGGAGCATCTTTCTTATGAGGCAAGGCTGAGGGACTTGGGTCTTTTCAGTCTAGAGAAAAGAAGACTGAGGGGGGGATCTTATCAATACTTACAAATACTTAAAGGGAGGGTGCCAGGGGGATGAGAACAGTCTTTTTTCAGTGGTGCCCAGTGATAGGACAAGAGTTAACAGACACAAGTTTGAACATCGGAAGTTCCATCTTAACATGAGGAGGGACTTCTTTGCTTTGAGGGTGGCAGAGCACTGGAACAGGCTGCCCAGAGAGGCTGTGGAGGCTTCCACTCTGGAGACATTCAAAACCCGCCTGGACACCATCCTGTGCAACCTGCTGTAGGTGACCCTGCTCTGGCAGGGGGGGTGGACTAGATGATCTCCAGAGGGGCCTTCCAATCCTGACCATTCTGTGATTCTGTGATCTCTTTGCAAAGAGAGAATCCACAAGGCAGTGTGCTCACGTGAATGCTCCCATTGCTGGGAAAGATTCATTTGGACACTGGGGTCGAGCAACAGCAAGACCCCAAGTCCTAGGAAGGCAGACCTCGTTAGTTCTGGTGCTTGTGGGATTTGTTTTGACATGTAAGTATGTAGAGCTGCTATTAAATGATGTGTTTCCCAGGCATGTTTTAATTAGGCAAAGATTTGAATGTATACTTGAGTTTATATCAATGGCCCTAATTAGTAAAGGCGGTTTTGCATCCTGTTCCTTTTCTGTTCTTGGCAGTAGACCTCTTCAGTATGGCAATGCAAACTTACAATTCTTTAAAATTTATGCGTGTAAACTTTCATTGCATTCATGCAAATTATTTAAGGAGTACAGGTTCAATAGGAGACAGGGAGGAATGACTCTCACAGGAGCCTTTGCCTTTCACAAGGTTCTCAGATACATCTTATGGATCTTCCCTTTCCATAGCTGTGAAGAACAGATCACAAGGTTGGTCTGCTGTTAGAACTTCTGCTTAATTGCTCCATGAGAATACGCTGCATATCTAATCTAGAATATAAACTTTTATAAATAAAAGTGGACTGAAATATTGAGTATTTTTAGCTTATATTTTTGCTAGACCCTTTTTTTTGTTTTTTTATCTTCACCATACAAACCTAAAGGAATGGTGAAAATGGGTATAATGGGCCTTAAGGCCCAAATGAATTTTTCAGACTGTGAAGATACTTCCCCAGAGTGTGTAATTTCGCCACCAAACTCCTAATCTTATCGGCAAAATCGAATACATCACTACCTTTTCCTTTAGCACATGGCCCTGTCTAGGCCTGCTATAAAACCACCCTTTTGAATATTGATTCCCATTTCAGTGCTTGAGCTGAGACAGAAGAATGTAGATGCAAGTGGAAAGCAAACGTAGATTTCCAAAACCAAAATGAGTGAAAGCTTGATAAGCTCCTGACAAGTGCTTTTTCTCTCTCAGGAAATGTCCTTTCCTAAAATAACGAAGCAGTTGTCCCTCTTGAAACAACAACCAGACCCAGTCAACTCTCTGCAGACGTGCTCTTCAAAAATATTTAAAAACCCAATTTCCCTGATGTTTCAGGGAATTTCCTCATGCAATCTGATGCATGCAAGATACAAATGTCATACCGTGTATCTACTTATTTCATACAAATTTATTCCAGGGTTTCTCTTTATAGAGTCTTTGCTTGTACTTTGCGTATAGAGCAAGTTCAAACAACCCAGTTTCTGACATAAATAACATTATATGCAACCTATTGTATTTCAGTTAATAGAATTATATGTGAGATAACAAGTCTTGTATCCTGCAGAAATTGGAAACAAAGCAGGAATTTTTCAAGACATAGGAATTAGTGCCAAATTCTGTATGCTGGGGTGGAGTTGACTTTCTTGGTAACAGCTGGCATGGTGCTATGGTTTGGGTTTGGGATGGGAACAGTGATGGTAACGCACTCATGTTTTTGGTTGTTGCTAAGCAATCAAGGCCTTTTCTGCTCCTCACCCCACCCCACCAGCGAGCAGGCTGGGGGTGCACAAGAATTTGGGAGGGGACACAGCCAAGACAGCTGACCCCAACTGACCAAAGTGATAATCCATACCATATGATGTCATGCTCAGTATATAAAGCTGGGGGGAGAAGGAGGAAGGGGGGGGACGTTCAGAGTGATGGCGTTTGTCTTCCCAAGTAACCGTTACGCAGGATGGAGCGCTGCTTTCCTGGAGATGGCTGAACACCTGCCTGCCCATGGGAAGCAGGGAATGAATTCCTTGGTTTGCTTTGCTTGCATGCACGGCTTTTGCTTTACTTATTAAACTGTCTTTATCTCAACCCACGAGTTTTTTTTTCCTTTCCCTTTCCCCACCTTTTCTCCCTCTTCTCCCTGCCCTTCTGGGGGAAGGGGAAGAACTGCCCGAGCAGCTGCGTGGTCCTAGCTGCCAGCTGGGGTTAAGCCACGACAGCACTGTAGACGCAAAGCAGCGCTGACACAGAGTCATTCATCTATTCTGTAGCTTCCAGGTAAATTTACCACTTCAGGTAAGCCTTCAGTTTTAATGACAAGAAAAAAAATACATGAAATAATAGATAAAAACAAACCACAAATATTTCACATTTTTTCTTCCAAAGCTTTATTCAACTAAAGTCAAACAGTTGAATCATATGACAACTTAAAATAATTATGTTGCTAGCAGTTTTGCATTTAGTATTTCCTGAAAAAGATCTTAAAATTTAAGGTAATTAAAACATTATTTCTTAAAGTTGTTTCAAAAAGTAAGAATGGTTTAGCATAAAGAATTTTCAAGTCAGGTTGATTTTCTCTGAAGGTTTGCTGTTCATCAGAGGCAAAAATAAAGCATGTCTGTCCATCTTTTTGAGTAAGAAGTGCTTCCCTTCTGACTGGAAGGTCTAACTTAGAATTTTCTCTTCCAAAATGACCCGGATGAGCTGAAAATTAGAAAAGAAACATGCCAACATTCTGACTGTAGGGACTGCAAATCATTCTTTCTCCCATCATTGAATAAAAAAAGTCATCGCTGTTCTTTCCTGCTCAACCCAAGGTATTTTGCAGATACCCAACCTTATTTTACATCAATTAACCCAACAAGAGGACTACACATTGGGTTTCCTCATAGGGTGGCAAAGGTCTGGTAGGAGGCCATGTCCACTTTTTAATACATCCTTCACACTTTATATGTTTGCTATTAGCCCTTCTATTATTTTTCAAAACAAATAGTCTCAGCCTGTCTCTTCCCCTGATGGGGACTACTTTTTCATGCTGAAATCCTGGCTTTCTTACAATCAGCAGAAGTTTTGCCACTGAATTTAAGCAGGGTCAAGAATTTACTCTCAGGTTTTGATCATTTTAGTTAATGATTTCACTTGATCTCTGTATCCTGGATTATACAGACCACTCAGATGAACACTTGTCATTCCTTTAAGTGGAGTAGTTAACTATGTCCTTATTTTTTCTCCCTTTTTAACAAATCAAAGTGTTTGATTTGCTTTCTGCCAATAAAGCTATGAACAGCGTAACCTCCGTCTCGCTGTGCCCTGATTTGCAGTATATTGTGTGTTACGGAGGTGTGGAATTGGATTAAAAGCTACAGCACAGCGCTCTGCAGATAAACCCACTGCAGGTGTGCAGTTTAATAGGATTTTAATTTGGTAACAAGTGAACAAAGAGAGGAAGGCTAGAACTGGATTTTCTAGATGAAAAAAAATGCTATTCGTGCTGAGAAAAAGCAACTGCAAGCTCTGTGATAAGGAATAGAGATTGGACCAATGCTCTCTGAGCTGCACTTTTATAGATTATGGCTCACTTGGAACATCTTCGTTACTGCCACCAGTTTCAACAATTCTTAGTTCATGCTATGTGCGTTTGGCTATAGAGCATTTCATCTGCCACACTCCCCATTAAGCCAGTGTGTTTAAATCTTGTATTGCCTCACTCCCCACCCCCTAGATTTTGTCATATAAAAATAATGTTTTCCTCAGGAGATGTCACCAACTTGGAATGTATTAGATCGTCAAGATTATTAACAATTATTTTCATGTTTCAAATTTTAAAAAAAATATAGATCAGAAATGTGCTGTTCAAAATAAATGAAAAAACATGGTCTCTCAGCCGAGAAGTGTGATTTATATTCAGCATGAACTAGGAACGGAGGACCAAAAACAGATGGGGAAGGAAAAGGAAGAATGAAGGTGACAACTGAAAGATCATGAAGGGATCTGCTAAGCCACAGACACATATTGATGCTGCTGATATCAGGGCAAGGTTGGGAGAGTCTTTTCTGATTTCTGTTACCAGTCCTCCTTCTCATTTTTACAGGGTTTCACAGCAAAACTGAGGTTTTTGCACTAATTTCAATGAGATGAGGGTGGAGGTGCGATGAACAGATTTTTTTCCCAAGCATAACAGGCTGTAGAGAAGGCATAGAAATGCCTTGTGGGACAAGATGAAAAAGATACGGAGGTTGGTGTTGTTGGCAGAGGACGGAGTGGAGGATGGGAACTGATGAAAGACACTGGGTCGCAGAGAGCTGCAGAGGCTGCGTGAGGTAAAGGAGTTAAAAGGAAAAAATTATGAAATGTACCTGTGATGCACACAGCGATATGTCAGGCAGCAGAAATGCGGTCCAGGAAACAGCAGCGTGGCTGGCAGATGCTGCTAAGGCTGCTGAGGGTTTAGATACCCCGCAGAACGGGTTATGGCTGAAGGGGGATTAGTCAGGAGCGGGGACAGATGGTTGCTTGGGAGCATGACGATGATTTTTGGTGATCAAAAGTCGCAGAGCACAAATCCTCATGCAGTGGGAATCTGTTCGGGGGATCTACAGAGATGGCAATGCGAACAAAGCGGTGGGCGATGGAGATGCTTTTGGCAGCTGTGTTTTTTAGCAACCTGTGGAATTAGTATTGACACCCAGAGAAGGAGCCTGCAACAGTTGAGGTGGGAGCTACCACCCATTTGAAGGACATAAGTAGGCAGAAGTGCTCATTCACCCTGTCACAGCTTCTGAAACCCTTCTGAGCTGCAGATTAAAGTTTTTCAGCTCCCTCACAGACTGCAAACACTTGAATTACAGCATCAGCAAGCTCTTACTAGACTCTCTTTTTCGTATCACCATTATCAGCACCTTGCATGCAGACTGTAGAGTCCATCAGCTGTCAGGATCTTTCATCTCTAAGCTCTTTCTACACTCTCCAATCCTACGCTTTCTCGTTCCCTCATCCATACCTTTTCTCAAATCGTCCTACTCCCCATTTCATGTTTTATACCCATGCTCTCTGACACCCCTCGTCCCTCACTCTAATCAGCCTTGCTCTATTCTTGAGATTATGTACAAAATATGCGAAACTGTTACACATAATTATAGGCACATCACATACACAGACAAAACCTGGGTCAAACCCTTGTCTGCTGATACCCGCATAAGAGCATTGGCCATAGTGGACCACATGAAAGTGCATACAGGCAGCACAGTAAAAGAGCATAGGAAGCAGTGCAGATACTGAGTAAGCTCTCTACTGTTTTACCTCTTAATTTTAGACCATCAGTGGTTTAGAGATTCCTTGCTTATAGGCTGCACCAAGCTCGGTTTGGTTTTTGAGGTTAAGCTGGTATGGGAGGATGGGTTAATATATTACATTTGAAAAATAAGAACAACTGTCAAACACGTCTATCACATGTATAAATAATTCTTGATTTGTCCCCTTTGTGCCTTCTTTCTCCCCTCCAATTTTCATTGTTGAGCTAGTTTTAGCATATCTTACATTTAAAAACAAGGGTCCTCCAAGTGTCTTTATAACTAATAAAGTTTTTTAAAACAGTCTATTTCCAGTCCTGGTCCTAGTTTATGGAAGCTGAATACATCTTGGGATATGCTGGATAAACAGTGAAATAACTATAGCAGGATGACTCTCAAATGTAATTTTCTTTGTGAGTCTTCGTGCCATTAACATTTGTCCAGCACTATTTTCTGGAAAACACAATGTTCTCTGAGATTTAAGACAAGTGCGATTATTGCATGCAAGAGAAATCTGAAAACAGCTGAATGTCTAATTTGTCACTTGCACTAAGCACAGAGGCTTGATCCGCGTTCCCATATATCCTAATATAAGGACAGCCGTGCATCCTCGGAAGACTTAGAGTCTATCTTGTTTTCTACCTGTATGTCATCCCTTATGCTAGTAAGTTTGAACCAGTGGAATGACTGCAGAAAGTTCTCAAGGATTTCATACTCCTGCATGTTTTGATAAAACTAACAGGTAGGTGGAGGAAAGAGAACCTCTTGGTGCTTCC
>NW_009647874.1:3588253-3609541 GCF_000708025.1 Charadrius vociferus | reverse complement strand
AATTACATGCAGTCTGTTCAGTCAGCAAGTCCACAAGCTGCTCCCAACCCACCAGAACAGCACTGCTCTTGCTTAGACAACGCTTGGGGAATCTAAAGGAGCACCAAAAGTCTGCTGGAAACCTGAGGAAAGAATCAGGGAACTGTGGTGATGGGAAGGTGAGTGGTGTGGAGATTAGGATCCCTTGATCAGATCGTGGGGAAGGTGGGGCCTGTGGAAGATGCATAGTGGCTTGAGGTTTAGGTGACACTGGACATAGCTCCATGCAAACCTAGATTTCTTCAGTTCTACTTGACACACATAAAAAACCCCAAACAACCCAATCCCTCCTGAGTCACCCAATTTATAACTTTTTTTTTTTTTGTAATTTTCTTTAAAGTTAATATTTATTTCACCTTGCTGCCTGTGGCTGCATCCACCAAAACTCAGAACTCTGGAAAGACGTTGCTTAATCCGAAGTTATTCTGGCTCTGCATCAAAGTTATAAGAGCTGTCTGTGGAGCATTGGCTTGAGGTTGCTCCTCTGCAAAATAGCCCCAGAGATGGCTGGGCTGGTAAATCCAGAGAACAGGGGGGGCCTCGTGTTGCTTTGCGACCAGGAAACTTTCATCTTCCTCCTCTATATAGGACAGGAAAATGTGAGCCACAAAATCCATGAGCAGCAAATTAAACAAATGCCAGGATCCTAGGTTTGAAGAAAAACAAACCCAATTTTAGCATCCTTTTCATTTGCTTATCTTCATGATCTGCATAATGAAGCACAGGGCTTCATTATAGTAATGGGCTAGACAAAGTAGCAGACTAGCACTCAGCAAACAGTACTGACAAAATTATGTACTTCCAAATATCACAGCAAAATAGGCACCAACTGCAGATTTTAAACATGAGCATAAGCCTTTCCCCCTTATTTTAGCTAGAGAGGAAAGCGTACTTGTGTTTAGTCACTTTCCTGTTCAAGTTCTTCCCCCATATTCACTGCTACTACATGGCTTATCAACAACCACACATCATCCCCATTCCAACTCTTCCCAAGCAAACTCTGCTCCAGATGTATATATGTCTTGTATCTGGGACATTAAACGGCCTGCTTGGAAGCTTGGGGCATAACTGCTGAAAGCCAAGAGAGACTCACTGAGGCCATTGACTTTTGAATCATACCTTGGTTGAAAGTCCTTAAAGTAAAGAGCAGGTCTCCTTCCATGCCATAAATCTGCATAGCAATTCATAAGATCTGCATCCCACAACCATGTTTAAATGGACATCAACAAAGAGATACCCTAATTTACATGAACCGCCAAGGTTTACAGAGCTTTAAAAATGAAAAATACTGCCTCTTTTGATGTTACGTGTGTCTGAGAAGCTGCTGCTTCTGCTGTTTGTCCTTTTGTGCATCTTTAAATTATAGCAAAGTAAGTGGAAGTGCTTGTTTATCTATAGGACAAGGAAAGGGACTTTTATACTTGGAGTTCAAACTATACAGACCTGACACTAGTAGTCCATGAGCGTTTCTAACAGTCTTACAGGTGTTTTCAATATAGTCGGTAAGAGTAAGCGTGAAACAAGATCTACCACTCCAGTTGTCCCTTGGGATAATAGAGAGGAACGCAGGTTTGAAGAGGTTGAAGCCGCTTGCTTTCAAAAGAGGAATGCACAGGTCGCTGTCGAGCCAGCGTTGCTCAGCAATACATCCCTGAATGCCTCAGAAGGGAGACCAGTAAAGGAAATGGAGGTGGGCCAGCTGACGCGAGGTTCTGTGATGGAGATGTGTAGAGCACATTTGCTGGAGAAGAGGTGGAGCTGAAAGAGCTGTAGAGGTCCCATTAGCCCTGACTGCTGCAGCACACCTGCTCCTTTGTGCCTTGCAGGGGGGTAACTGCACGGTTTCTGCCGTCACACTTGAGCATCACCCATGTGGAGGCTGGGCTGGAAAAGGGTAAAAGTCAATCCTAAATTCAGAGCTGTGAGTGTGCCGGTATATTATGTGTGCCAGATGTGCCAAGCTCCAAGGCAAGAACCCTAGACAGAAGTAAGTTTGGGTTTGGTTACTGGTATGTGGTTTGTTTTGGGGGGAGGCACACTTCATTAACATGAAATTCACACATTTCCCTAAGTAATAGTGTTTCCTTAGCGTGGATGCTACATATTTCAACTTGCAGGCTGTCCACCATTCTTGCAAGAAGTGCTGAGATTTAAGAAATTTCTGAAAAGCAGTGACCCCGAGTACAGAACTTTTACACCAGATGGTTTGTTAATGTAACAGCTCCAGCCTTGTTCACTAAAACTCAAAATCCTACCGGAAGAGAAACATGGGAAAGAAGGGATGTTATTAGGTCATATAGCCCAACATCTTAAAGAACCAAAGGTATTGAGAGAGAAGATAATAATGATCGAATTAATTGAAGCATCACAGAGAAAGATTAAAAGACATTTTTAAAATCTCTCATATGTGAGAATAAATTCAGTCTCAGTCCTACCGAAGTGTAGTAGGAAGATAGTCATAAGTGGGATGAGAATATCATTTGTAACTAGTTTAAGGAAGGTTCAGCAGAGGAAGGGATGCTCTCCATCAGTTGTGTCCCCAAGCACCAACAACTGCAGAACACGGAGGCAATTCATTAAATTCTTCTTGCGGTGGAAAGAGGGAAGAGGATTTCATCATCGTGGGGAATTTCAATAAACATTATGCTTCCAGTGCTGTTCTTGGAATTCATTTCTGATATCCTCATAGCCCAAAATATTGCATGTAACATTGGAGAGTTTTGTGTAGAACTCCTCCGGAGAGAGAGAAAGGAATGATTATTTTTTTATTACTGTAACGCAGCAGCTGATGGACAAGGGACCCTACTGTGCTATGCTCCCTGCAGACACAGAACAAAACGCTGATCCCGCTCCAGAGAGTTTGCATTCCAAATATAAGGCAAAAGGTAGCAGCTAGATGCAGAAAAGAGGTGCGCACATACATGCACATACGCTGACATTAGCAGGGGAAGAATACTGAAGAATACAAAAGGCAACAACCTTAACACACCCCTTTGTTATGTCTTTGTAGGAAACACATGAAAGTATAGTTTTGAAGGGGCATTTCAAAGAAGATAATGAGGTTTGCTTTGGCTATTTGTGTGAAGCCTCTATGTGACAGAAGAGGAAAAAATATGAAGGTGCTCCTTTGAAAATCTAAAAAGCGGTTCACGCAGTTTGGGATCAGATGCTACTCACAGGAGATGGTGCATTTCTGCAGCATGAATAATAGAGAGCGAGCCTCTGAAAGGTTTTACAAATGAAGAGAAAGGTGGGTATGGTTGATGAAATATAGCAATGGAAGAGACTGAACTGATTCAAGACGTATATTGTACCACTTCAATCCACTTTGAGTGACTGTGACTGCACAGTCCCTCGGCTTCTCTTGCCTTGCTCTGGTGGGGGATGGATTTGGTGCTTGACAGCTCAGAGCCCTAAAACAGAGAGAAAACCAAGCCAGCTAAAGGAGTGCCTAGTTTTCGGTCAGTTTAATGCCTTAAACAGGCTTGCTACTGGCTAGGCAAGCACTTATGTCAGTGTAAGGCATAAGGAAAAGGAGCATATAGCTGTTGTCAGAGGAACTATCTGCCTTTTTGGCAAGTAGTTATCACAGTGGCTCTGCTCTGGTTGTATTATACAGAAAGAACCCGAAGGATTGGGAGCTATCACTTGAGAGATCTGGAATTTTTACGGTTTGGGATATTAGTGGCCCCAGCTCTCCATCACACCCTTCTGCTGGGGTGTGCGGGTCTTGTAGGGGGGGGAGAGCAGAGGCTCACACCTCAGGCTGCTCTTCCCCGTATTTCCACAGACAAATGATGGCTTCTGCCGAAAGGGGGAGTCCTGCCCTTCCCACCACCTCCAGCTGCACGCTCGCTTCTGCTCATCCCACAGTTTGGATCAGAAGACAAAGGTGGCTGAAAACGAATCGTTTCATTTCCCTGACTTGGCTAACCACATCTGCAGGCGAATGGTGCCGCTTGATGCAAGGAAGGGAGCAGGCAGAAGCGATGCTCCTGGTGACAGTAGACTGAATTTATGTTAGTTAAAATGATCTGATGCCTCTGCCATCTCAGGACACAGAGGGGCATATCAAATGAAAGTAACAAAGATCCTACTTACCAAAACTGTCTGCATAGTTGAGGGTCAAAGCCTTGCTTACTGCAGTCAGTAGGAAGTTCCATCTCAACTGAAAATCCGATGCCACTCTTCTGAACTCTTCTTTACTCCTGCTTGGCTGCAGATAGAGAAAAAAAAATTGCTTTCTGATAAAGAAATCCTTATTGTGTTGCAGAGTATTTCCCTGTACAAACTGCATACAAAGGTGGGACAAGCAGGTTTGGTTTTTTTTTGTTAGAATCCTAAAATAATTAGGTTGAAAGGGATCATGGGACATAACCTAATCCAACCTCTTGCTCAAAGCATGGCCAGCTTAGTTCAGGCCTTATCCGGCTAAGTTCTGAATACCTCCAGGATGGAGATTCCACAGCCTTTCTGGGTAACATCTTCCCATGCTTAACTACTCTCACGGTAATTTTTTTTTTCTTTTTATCTATTGGGACTTTGCTGCTACTTGTGTCTATTGTTTTACACCCTACAATTGTCAACTCCCAGGAAAAGTCCCAGTCCATCTTCCCTGTACCATCCCATGAGGTAGCTGAGGGTTATATGAGATGAAGGCACCACAGAACCGCAAAATACTATTCTTAATTAAAAAAAAAAAAAAAAAGGAAATAATCAAGTTTAAAAAGTACAATTTACCCTGCTTCTTCAGAAAGGGGCGGGGGGAAATACTTTAATCACAGCCCAGACCCAAATTAATTGGTTTGGCAACCAACCAAATGCAGTGGTGCCATCAAGCTACTGCTAATTCTGAATCACTGGTGGAACAGGGGTGGTAGAGTTGGTAACCTATGGGAAGGTGCATATGCAAGGATGATCATACTTGAATCTTTCACAAGAGCTAGAGACATTGTACTAGAAACCATGACTCTCCTACCTCCTAAAAGTCAACATGTTCATGAATCAATTATTTTGAGAATCATGAAGTGTTCTTTTGATTTTTACTAACATTTCTCTACTGAATTCTGGTATATTAGGGACTGTTACAGCATATATCTACAAAATGAGAGCAGATACTGAAACCGTCCGAGTGGATATATGCGCAGAAATATGCTTGTAGTTGTTTGCACAGATGGAATTTTTGTACGCTAATTGATTCCCCCTTTTTCTGCAGCATGCATAAATTGTATTTATGCAAATCTGCAGTCTGGTCAGATTGCTAGTGTACAATGTAGCTCCTGCAGACTAGTGACAGTCAGCCTATAGCAGGATAAATGATGTGATCAGTCTTTCTTTTCTGAAATTATTAAATTAATTTTATACCTGAATGACAAAAGCCTGAAGATTTGAAGACACACAGTTCAGAAGAACCCGAATATCTGTGGAAGGTGCCAGCAAAGACATTAAGTCGTTCAAACCTATGAAATATAGAAGGCAGATCATGACTTGAAGTGATTGGCTTGCTTTTTGGTTTGTTTATGCTGTTTTCAGTGCTTTATTTCTTTTATCTGTAGTTTAAAATATATTAAGACATCTGTTTATAGCATTTTGATTAATATAATCATAGTGTTCCTTTAGTGAGGAAGAGTACCCTACTTTGAAATCAGTCAGAATTCATGTTTATGTCCATTTCCACCATATCTGCGCTAACCTAGTCATCATGGCAAAGGTGGCAAGAATAAACACTTCCAATGTAAAAGCTGGAATTTGGTTATATGCAATACCAACTTACTTATCTGAGATTTTATGTGGCTGTGGAAAAAAAAATAACCTTGGTTTATCTGTTGGGGGGAAGAAAACAGTTTTAAAACAATAACTGAAAATGTAGAATATTCTGTAGACCGACAGAATTATATAGAATATTGCCAGATATCAGCACAGCTGCTTGCCCAAAAGATTGGAACCTACCACCCGGTGCCAAAAGCTACATCACTATGGCACCTCTCTCAGTTTATACCCTTCTCACTGAGACCTCTTCCTTCAAAAAGGCATACGGATAGTGTCTGTGAAACTTTGCTTATTATAAGTAGCAATTTGGAAAAGCAATGAAAACAGAGAATACAATCAGAGAATGCATCTTGGAAAGAATAAAATCATCGTTAATATAACAAGCAAATGTAATATAAGCATTCTACGCAGTGGTTTTGATTTTAAACCATATATAAATATTAGTTAAATGGTTCTCCTGTTGGTTCTGTGAAACAGGTAAATTATTATTCCCACTGAAAGCCCTCACGGAAAGGCTGTGGCACATCCCTTGTCAGTGCGCGAGGCGATGGTGGGCCAGGAACAAAGAACTGAGGTTTCCCCCTGTCAATTCTATGCACAGCCTCCTCCAACTTGCCATCTCTTGCTAATAATTTAAATAGCAGCCCATTAATCTAAAAATTAACTTGCCATTATGTCACCATCCCTTTTCATTAAGCTGGCAAATGCATTATGTCATGGCTGCATACAACCTGCGTACTTTATTGTTTACAGCAGCACATCCACAGGCCGCAATACAGCGAAAGGACACGAAACCTGAAAGGCCAATAGTCCTCATCCAGTTCAGCATACAATATTTTAAAATCTGGCCACAAGAAATGATTTTCTGTACTTTGATTAATAACAGAGAAAAATGCAAAATGCAACTCTTGGAAACTTCTTTTTTTCTCAGAGAAAAAGGTAAAAAATTAATATCCCCGTTTGTCAACCTTCTTCTAGAAGATATAGCATTTAGTAACACAAACCCCACTCCTGCTGCTATAGAAAGCTCTAAAAGAGAGTCAGAACGGAAAGCCTTTCATTCTTAACCTTTAAAGTTAAAAGGATAATACGATATGCTCCATTCTCAATTTTATTGGCACTTTTCCAGTACTTCGGGTTATGGTAAGGCTGTAATTCCCATTAGGGCAGATGCCATGAATAAACAAGAGGAAATGCTGGAGCTTTAACAATGGCAAGCCAGGGCTTAAGCGGATAGACAAAATACAGCAAAAAAAAAAATATTACATTTGAGTTCTATGTCGCTCTGCAGCTCGTCCAGATTCCTAAACTTCATTTGAAAGAGGTTTCCAGGCACATCCAGAAATCCCTGATCGATGACAGCATGCAAGTCTGATCGCAGAACAGTGACTTTGCTGTTGCTGTTCAAGACTGTTCTCATTGTCTACAGAGAATAAGAAAACAGTTAATGCCTTTCATTTTCTCAAGTCCTTAACTTAGTCAAAAAGCTTCCCTTATTCGATACCAGACTTTATATAACCAGTCTCCAAATTGGAAAAAAAAAAAAAAAATCAAAGGAGACGAATCTGAAGTTGTCTTCAAGAGTTTTTTGTTCTGGGAGATACTCTTTTCAATGATACTCTGTGTCGCTGTCTGTGGCGGAGCAGACAAGGCTAACATGCTTGAAGTATCTGGGCAATTGCCTGAGTAATTGGTTTTGCCTGGAGTTATTACAGTTACACCAAATAACAGTATTCTGTCTAAAACATGGAATGGTGTATCAAGGCTGACGTTACCTGCCCTTAGTACATGTTTCAATTAAATTCAAAGGCAAGTTTTCTCAAGTTGCCTAAACCTTTAAGAAGGTAAAAATAACATAAAAAAATATGATGTTAGTTAAAAAAAATATTGGTTGGGATTTCATCCTTTATTCGCTAATGAATCATTTGTGAATGAATATGGCTTCATATTTGTCCCAAAAAGTATTAGTCATAGATATTGCAAACAATTTTCAGCCTAACATTTGATCCTCATCTTTTCACTTTTTTTTTTTTTTATTGAATTGCTAATATCAAACAGTATTGCTTCAGATTCTTGATGAAATGGTGAAAAAGGTGAAGGAAATAATTAAACCTGAATCCATTAAAATTTGTTAATCTATACATTTAGCCTCTAACTTCCATACTGAAATCAGTAAGATCCTAAAGCCTTTATTGAATTTTGGGCTTTTATATTAATAATCCATGTCCAGTGTGTCCTTCCAGAGGAAAAATATTTTTTCTAAAAAAACCTTCAGGATTCGTAAACACTTTAACGAATCCCATTCACCAGGTGCTTACCATGACCCCACAAACAGCAGTGAATGCAACTACTCTTTTGCAAGCATAATTTCCAATCTGGCCATTCCTCTTTTTCGTCATTCTGCTAGCTT
This sequence comes from Charadrius vociferus, assembly GCF_000708025.1. NCBI lineage: Eukaryota > Metazoa > Chordata > Aves > Charadriiformes > Charadriidae > Charadrius > Charadrius vociferus. The sequence goes on along the minus strand of NW_009647874.1, from coordinate 3,601,323 downwards.
TACTGAAATACCAAAAGCACTCTGATTCTCGCTCAGTTATCCCCTTCAGGTAAGTTAAAGAAAGTCTTGTTTTTCAATTCTATTTTACTTGGAGTTTCCAGTGTCAGAAGAAGAGCTGCTGCTTGCAACAAGAACAAAAACCCCAAATTGTGCCCACCTTCAGCGTGCTGCTGGCACCCAACTCCATGCTCAGACTAGTCCCTTTAGCCATTGCCCTTCACTGTACTAAAAATAATTCTCTAAATGACTGACACCCAGCTCTGCCAATACTTAAATACAGCTTACCAGAGGCAGGAATCAGCCCCAAGACATGACAAGCAGCATATTCACATTCCTTTCTCGCAGGGAATTTGCACCTTTTTATGCTCTAATTACTTCTGTATGTCCAGGTAGTAGCAGCTGTCAGACTGCTTTATCTACACATGATGGGAAAGTTACTTTTTTTTTTTTCTTTTGAATGCTGACCCTGACAAAATTGTTCCTATTTTCTCGACAGGTGGCTAAATTATTGCAAACTACTGTACAAGGGTCAGTATGGTTACACCGTTCACAGGCTGCAGCTGCACAGCTCCTCCATAGTACTTCTCATTAGGAGCTCTCTCACCTGCTTTGACCATCAGTCTCTAGTTGAAATTCCAGGTGCCTTTTAGACAGAGAAAACCGAGAAGGATGATTAAAAATATCAAATAACTCCTACGTGAGAAGATAAGATAAACTCCAGCTTCGGACAGAAATAACTGAGGAACGATGCGATGGAGACTTGCAGGGAGAATTGCATGAAGAAAGGTAGAAATTTTAAAATAATAAAAGAAAGTATTTTTTCACACAACAAATAATCAGACCTTGGAACTCGCTACTTCAAGATGTTGTGGATGTGAAAATCAAGCTGTTAAATACCAAGATGTGGATATAACTTTCATCTGATGTTGCTGGAAGCCAGGAGAGCACAATGGAGGAGGAGTGAGTTATCACTTGCTCTACTCATACCCACGTCACGGGAGCATCTGATGAGGGCCACCAGGGGAAACAGGATTGGGTCTGACTAAAACACTCAGTAGTCCTTTCTGAGGGACGTCCACCTCCCCATGAAGCATCTGCATGTTTGTCACAAGATGAAAATTTTAAAGACCTGTGGTGTTCAGCTAACCATTTTCTGGTGTGTGTTGAACAGGGGACTGCATTTGCAGGAGAATTTTTGGCTGGTATTTGTTTCCGACCCTGTTTTGCTGCAGGCCAGTATCCATAGCTTTGGCAAGATCTCTAACAGAAGTTGTAATAGAGGCTATGTGACCACTGAAAGACTGCACGGGTGCTCATTTACAAGACTTACATAATTTCACTTATTGAAACTGTTGTTTTTAAATTGCTGATGCGACTAATCATCAGGTACACTGGAACTCCTTTGCCTTTCCCTTGTATTTTAAAGAGGCTCTAGAGAAGGTGCAAACATCATTTTCTTGTAAGAACAGTACCAAGAGCTCATTAGCATGAGCCAGAACCAGGCTCAGAATGTAAACATAGATCTGAACCCGATTCTCAGGACTATGAGCTTCACTTTGTGCTGGTTAAATGGAGTAAAGGGGACACACAGCAGCCAGAGGCTGCCGCTAGAGAATTCCCCCCGACTGGTCTTAACTTCTCTTGCCCTAAATTTCGAGGGTGTAAATTCAATGTTGAGTATCTGCAGCTTTTCCACATGTTAGGAGCAGGCAGGGAAGAAGCAAAAAGCTGCAACCAGCCCCTTGACATCACAGCTCGAGCGCAAGGAGGAGGATGTAAAGCCTGAGTACACAAATCAAATGCAAATGGCTGGGAATAGCTGGCACTTGCACTCTTGCTGGATCACGTCCTTCCATAAGAAACAATGGTTTAGAGGCACGTGAAGCTGAGCTTTTCAAGTAGTTAGTATCTCCAAGGGCTGCTGCAGCAAACGGGAACTGCGAGTGCTCAGCACCTCACAGAAGTCAACCTTCTGCCTTTGTTAGTACACCTATGCACGTTTGTGCATTATAATGATTTTCTAAAACTTTTCATAGTGAGGTGTCTCTTGTGTGTTGCTGGTGATGACTTTTCCCATAAAGGGAAGCTACAGTTATTAAGGAAGAATGTGACACTGCCGTGCAGTTCATGAAGCCACAGTTCCATTCCTTCCTTCTCTTTATTGTGGGGACACAGTGTAGTGATTTAAGCCAGGCGGCATGTTGGGAAAATCTTGTACTTGCTGTTTGAAGAAGAGGAGAAAATATACCACCTGTTCTCCTCTGCTTCCTTCCCCATTCGTGACCTATGTGTTCTGTCTTGGCCCAGACTGCCTTAAAAGCCAAGATTTTGGACACCAGTGGAAGGAAGGCTGCAGAGAGGGTACAGCCCCTTGTAGTAATGCAGCACTGAATAAGTACAGGCTAATGAAACAATTTACTTTGCAGTGGTCAAAGGGGTAAATATGCAGCTCCTGGATGCATTTCCTTTGTCAATGTAGCTGAGAAGAATGATACTGTAGAGCAAAAAGCAGGCAGAAATATTAACTGAGAGATTTTTATCTCTTTCTTCCCAAGGAGAATAGCCAGTCTGAGTGATGACCCTGAGGAGGAAATTTCAGAGGATGCGTCCCTGCAGCACTCATTCCAACACTGTCTGGTCAGAGGGTGGAGAAGATTTTGCCAGCTGATCCCTGGGATACATGAAGTTGGTGAGAGTCTTGTGCCCTTATAGACCTCACACCCTGCTCCCTGACCATGCAGCTTCTCCGCAGACGGCATATTAGCGATTTTCCTTGTGCAGGCTGCTGTAGCACTCGTCAAAGAGAGTAATCAGGATGCTACGTAAAACCAATTTTAGAATAACTCCAGCAAGTGCCATCTGACCAGCTTTTGCATGGCTGGGTGAACATACTGGAAACTGTCATCTGACCCTTCCAGCTCCTGTGTTCTCTCCTTGGGGGACGATTGACCATATCTCAGAGGCTTTCACAGAATCCAGAGGGAGGAAAATGCCCCCTCAGCATACTTATAGTGTGGGAAGAGATATGTAGGAGGGTGAGAACTATTTGGACTATGGTCAGTATACAGATAAGAACACCTGTGCTGCTGCTGTTGTCATACAATGGAACATCCCAGAAATAGTCCAAACTGCTTGAGTGAATGAGATGCCCATTTTTTTTTCGTTTCATGGATTCTGGAACATACCTTGGCCATGTTCGAAAGGTCTGTCTTTCTCCTCAGTCTTTTTACAAACAGTGTAACTTCTGTTAAAGAAGAAGAGGCAGATGTTTCACATCATTAATATTTTACAGTCTAAAAGACGTTAATGAAGACAGATCTTTTAAGTTAGAAAGTAGATCCCTAGGGGAGCAACAGGCTAACAAAGGGCACGGCAGGGGCACTGAGCCAGCATTATGGGCTGGGCTGGGGACCCTCCCAGTTTAATGCTGGCAAGCAGAAGCTGTCACCACTCTTCCTTCACTGCAAATCCCATAACACACTGGAAGAACACTTATATTATTTTTTTACATTAAATACTTCTCAATCAAGACTAATACTCTTTTACACGTATGGTTTAAGGTGGATGAAAGCAACATTAATTTTAAACCTCCTGTATTTTGTTTAGAGGGTTTACATTTCCACGTTTACGCATCTATAATTCTACAGCACTGTTAATAGGAGCTGGGTTCTTTGGTTCTATTTTCTCCTGTTTATAATAAGTTGTAATTATGACAAGCATGGTCCAATAATATCCTTTTTAAGAATAAAATATAAAATAACTGATTCTTAGTTACAGGAAAATAGAGTATAAAGCAACTTACAAACCTCTGCAGACAGGCAATGATTTTCAAGTGAAAATGTCTGTTTCCCTGAAGTTTGTACAAACCAGAAAGACCAGGGTCGCAGCTGATTAATTAGATATACTTCCATGCACACTCATGTTAAAAACACATTGCTAAGTTTGCTCTGTCAAGTATTCAAGTGCAGGAAACTTAAACGCTTCTATGCAAACGCACATAGCTCGGGGAACAAACAAGAGGAGTTAGACATGTGCACACGCCCCCAGGACTATGATCTTATTGGCAATCATGGAGACATGGTGGGATGGCTCCTGTGACTGGAGTCTTGGAATGGAAGGACACAGGCTCTTCAGGAAGGACAGGCAGGGGAGACATGGAGGGGGTGTCACCCTCTATATCAAGGACCAGCTGGAGTACATGGAGCTCTGCCTGGGGATAGATGAGGAGCCAACCGAGAGCTTATGGGTCAGGATTAAAGGGAGGGCAGGGACAGGTGATATTCCAGTGGGGGTCTGCTACAGGCCCCCCGACCAGGAAGACCAAGCAGATGAGGGCCTCTATAGACAGAGAGGAGCAGCCTCACATTCGCAAACCCTGGTCCTCATGGGAGACTTCAAACACCCTGATATCAGTTGGAGAGACAACACAGCAGGGCCTAAGCAATCCAGGAGCCTCCTGGAATGTGCCGATGATAACTTCTTTCTCCAAGAGATAGAGGAACCAATGAGGAGAGGTGCTATGCTGGACCTTGTTCTCACCAGCAAGGAGGAGCTGATGGGGAATGTAGAGCTCAAGGGCAGCCTTGGCTGCAGTGACCTTGAGATGGTGGAGTTCAAGATCCTTAGGTCAGTGAGGAGGGCGCACAGCAAGCTCACTACCTTGGAGCAGACTTTGGCCTCTGAGAAGCCAGGGATCAAGTTAGGAAAACTGAAGCCCAGATGGAATTAAATCTGGCCAGGGATGTCAAGGGAAACAAGAAAAGCTTCTACACATATGTCAGCGATAGAAGAAAGACTAGGGAAAATGCGGGACCTCTCTGAAAGGAAATGGAAAAGCTGGTCACCCTGGATATGGAGAAGGCTGAAGTACTCAATGATTTTTTTTGCCTCAGACTTCGCCACACTGCTCAAGTCTCAGAAGGCAAAGGCAGGGACTGGGAGAATGAGGAACCACCCACTGTAGGAGAAGATCAGGTTCAAGACCATCTAAGGAACCTGAAGGTGCACAAATCCACGTGACCTGATGAGATACAGCTGTGGGTCCTGTGGGAACTGGCGGATGAAGTTGCTAAGCCACCATCCACCATATTTGAGAAGTTGTGGCAGTCCAGTGAAGTTCCTGCTGACTGGAAAAGGGGAAACATAACCCCCATTTTTAAAAAGGGGAAAAAGGAAGACCCAGGGAACTACAGGCCAGTCAGTCTTACCTCTGTGCCCACCAAGGTCATGGAGCAGATCCTCCTGGAAACTAGACTAAGGCACATGGAAAATAAGGAGGTGTTCGGTGACAGTCAACATGGCTTCACTAAAGGCCAATTGTGGCTGAAAAATTTGGTGGCCTTTTATGACAGGGTTACATACATCCAGGGTTCCTGGACAAGGAAAGAGCAACTGACATCATCTACCCGGACTTGTGCAAAGCATTTGACTGTCCCAAACGACATTCTTGTCTCTAAATTGGAGAGACGTGGCTTTGACGGATGGACCACTTGGTGAATAAGAAATTGGCTGGATGGCTGCACTGAAAGAGTCAACAGTTCCATCTCCAAGTGGAAACCAGCGATGAGTGGTGTTCCTCAGGGGTCAGTATTGGGACCACTGCTATTTAACATCTTTGTCGCAGACATGGACAGTGGGACTGGGTGCACCCTCAGCAAGTTTGCTGATGACACCAAGCTGTGTGGTGATGTCAACATGTTGGAGGGAAGGGATGCCATCCAGAGGGACCTGGACAGGCTTGAGAGGTGGGCCTGTGCAAACCTCATGAAGTTCAACAAGGCCAAGTGCAAGGTCCTGCACTTGGGTTGGGGCAATCCCAAGCACAAACACAGGCTGGGCAGAGAATGGATTGAGAACTACCGTGAGGAGAAGGGTGGTGTTGGTTGATGAGAAGCTCAACATGAGCCAGAAATGTGCAATTGCAGCCTAGAAGGCCAGCCGTATCCTGGGCTGCATCAAAAGGAGCTTGGCCAGCAGGTCAACGGAGGTGATTCTGCCCCTCTGCTCTGGTGAGACTCCATCTGGAATTCTGTGTGCAGCTCTGGAGCCCTCAACATAAGAAGGACATGGACCTGTTGGAGCAATTCCAGAGGAGGACCACAAAGATGATCAGAGGGCTGTAGCACCGCTCCTATGAAGACAGGCTGAGAGAGTTGGGGTTGTTCAGCCTGGAGAAGAGAAGGCTCCAGGGAGACCTTATAGTGGCCTTCCAGTACCTAAAGCAGGCCTACAGGAAAGACAGGGAGGGACTCTATCGGGGAGTGTAGTGGTAGAACGACGGGTAACAGTTTTAAACTGGAAGAGGGTAGATTTATATTAGATCTTACAAAGAAATTCTTTACTGTGAGGGTGGTGAGGCACTGGCACAGGTTGTCCAGAGAAGTTGTGGATGCCCCATCCCTGGAGGTGTTCAAGGGCAGGTTGGATGGGGCTTTGAGCAACCTGGTCTAGTGGGAGGTGTCCCTGCCCGTGGCAGGGGGGTTGGAACTAGGTGATCTTTAAGGTCCCTTCTAACCCAAATCTTTCTGTGATTCTATGATTCTATGATAATTCCACAATTAAGACTGTCTGCAAGTCTTCCTTGAGCATATGAATGCTAATACAATGTTTTGTCAACACAGGACCCCTGCTTTGCCACTGAGGAGCTGGTCTTCACTCAATGAACAACTGAGGAACATTATGTTTTAGACAGAATCTTCAGCATCATATGTAACTATATGTATGTATGTACGTACATATTTACAAACACACATATATACACACACCTTTGTATAGTACAGATTTTTTCAAATCCTCCTCTAATGACAGAGTCGTAGTTTCCCTATGGGAGTATGGCTTTTTTCCCCTTTATATTGAATTGCACTATAGCCGTTAATTAATTTATCCACATAAAACTACTTGCAAGATGAAGAGGCAGAACAATACCTCAGTTTCAGAGGGCAGACTGCATATTATTCAGTCATCTACACAGCCAAAGTGATTATGGCAAGAGATAGATCTTTTTAAAAGATTCAAGTACACTTTAATTTGCCATGAATTGGGAACACTTTTGGCTTAAATTTTTTCTTACACTTTATCTGAGACTATTTATTTTTAACTGTATCCCAACTAACTCTAGTCCTCACTACTGTCAAAGTTATACCAGCTAAAAAAGTTTTTAAAATAATTTCTCTAGCAGTCTTGTAACATAATTATCTCTGCAGTTTAAGCAAAGATTTTTCTATGAAAATCTCTCTATTACTCAAACATACCTTTAAATTTGGATGTTTGGAGTGGTAATGGAAACTCTTTCACAGCATTAAGCAGCCAAAATTCAACATTTTTACTGAACAATCTGATTGACTGCATGTGTTGCACGGGCACCTCCTCCAGGAAATCATGAAGTAGGATGTTCTCCATCACCTAGAATACAAATTCATGGAGCTGCACATGATTGGTGTACTACAGATATTTACAGTGACATGGAAGAAAATTGTATTGATAGTTTAAATGTAAATAAGCCCATTTTTTTCCCCTCCAATTAAGCAATAGCTAAGCTACATTTATTAGCAGAAGGAAAAAGATCCTAACAATAAACATAATTTCCTGAATGAATTACTAGACAATACTTAATGACCTGCTGTTAATAAGAAGCAAATTATTTTGTTCAGAAAACCGCATATTTCTACATGGAATGTCACCGAGACATGCAGTGGTGTTCTCAAGGGAAAAATAACTCTCATCATTTGGAAAACAGTTATCAGTCAAAACTTCAGTCACATAACCTCATGCCAGAACCACAGACCGCATTTATAACAGCGTACTCCATTGATATTAGGGAGTTTCAAAGAAATATGTAGCAGCAAAAGGGAAGTAATCTGAAATTCCACTGGCTCCTTTAAAAGTCCAAAAGAAGCCAGAGAACAGACTTGAGGTACAAACGAATATCCCATTGTACAGCCCATAAGAAGCAGCTAGCCCTTCTCCTCGGGTAGAACTACCAAAAAGACACAAACACATAATAACATAATTACAACAAAGAAGTGTGCCAACGGTACCTTGAATAGCTGCCTATCATAGCTTTTGAACAGCTGGCATACATCTGGCAAGGACATTAGTGCTATTCTTTCAGGCTGCAGAGACCTCCAGAACGACATGATACAGGCTTCCACCTGTCGCACAAAATCCTTTATGAATTTTCACTGATTTTACACTTGTGAAACGTGAAGTGTAATGCAGTAAAACAATACACATAGGCACAGAAGAAAGAGAATGACCGTGGAGCTGGGCTCTTTGCCGGGCCCCATCCTGGCCAGGCTCCAGTGTAAGTGGAAGCATCCTGGGGCAACAAGCTGAACCTCACAAAGCAGCGTAAGAAAGAGAAGAGAAAGAATTGTGCCATGGATATGGGGATATAATGAAAGATATGTGGCTGTGGCCTTGTGTTTTGTGCTGGGCTCAGACCTGTTGATGTGCCAGGAGTGCTTAGGATATGCCTATAAACTCAGGTTCTTGGAGCATGTTGTCTTAATTACAGATTCCCGAATAATTTGACTGAATGCTCCTTTTGTCTATAAATGATCATCTACCTTGGATCAAACCATCAAGTAGATAAGCTACACAGAAACAATTTTATCCTTGGAGTTGTTTGCCATCATCAGAATGAGTGTTGTTAAAGCAAAAGCGTACCTTGTTAAGCTCTTTCTCTCTCACCATATATAAAATATCTTGACAATAGCTGTAGTAGTCATTGGCAAGCAGTCCAACCTGGAGAAGGTGACCAGAAAGAGGGTACAAAAAGATCACGGAGGCAAAGAGCTAACTAGCTTGATGACCGAATTCTTGAACGTACCATTTCATAGGAATATTTCTTCCCTAACTCTTGCTCCCAAGGATAGAATCTGCTGAATTCAGGCCAAGGGTAGTGAAATCTCTCTTGTTCAGTCTTCAGATAAATGACAGATGGAGAACAGTGCAAATCCTTGCTCTCGATGCATCAGAATTTATTTTGAACAATAAAAAAAAAAAAGTTCACAATTATCTTGTCAGTTCTGTTAAAGGTATTAAGTACTTTCTTGAAATTGTATAACATGATTTTTTAATAAGATGTATTTCTTCAGAGCAATACTTGTCCTTTTTTTTAGAAAGTAGGGGTGGACGAAAGAAACAAGCATGGCTGACTAAATGTTTAAGTCCCAAACAGTACATGAATTTCTTTTCAGAACCAGTGAATATTTAATGCTATACATAACTTCCACATATATTTTCTATAGTGCTCATTTCACAGTTGTAACCTTCTAAATAAGGCTGCAGATAGTTGGCTCTGCTGTCAGGGTGACAGCGCACTTCTCATCAGCTGTCATTACATCCACTTCAGAGCACTCATTACTGCACCTGAGTGCTCTGTAAAAATAAGACAGCCGTGCAGTCTCTCCTTTTTTTTTTTTCCTCACTTTGGTCCGCCTAAGTTGGCTGCTTATGCTCTGCTGGCTGGCTACCAACAACCCTGGTGTCAAGCCACCCCATGGCAGCACACTTATGGGAGAAGTGCCACAGGTTACGTCGCGTCTGTCCTTTTGGGCGAGCTGGGGGTTGCGCTCTTTTTTCTTAACCGTTTCCTAGTATTTAAATGCTTCTCATGCCAATAAACTCTGAGCGCATTGAAAAGACACCGGCATGAAGATCCGTTACCGCCGGCCTCAGGCAAGGAAGGTTGTGCCCCACTAACTCCCCTAACATTCAAAACCTGGGCTGTCAGCCACAATTTCCACTCTTGGCAGAGATAAAATGATTTGAGATGACATTAAGAAAAGAAAAATATTTAGCTACCAGGTGAAATAGGAGTGGGGGAAGTAAGCATTTAGTGAGATTATGCAGACAGAGATTATTTTGAAGAAGATGATGGGTTAACTGTATTTCATCAGAACATACTATATAGCCATTCTAATTAAACACACAGATAGACATTTTGTTATAAGTCTAATGTATCTGAAACTCACGGTTCTTTTTTGGGGGCTGCTGATCTTGTAACCAACTGCATGTCCATAACTGCAGGTATTTCCCCTGTGGTAAAATATACAACAGGAAAAAAAAAACCAACAAACCAACTTTAAAAACCTCACCAATTCATTCTGTATCTAGTAAGAAAATGAGTTCAAACTGGATAGAGTGCACTAGATTGGAGCATTGTGTTTGGGAAAGAAACCCCGCTCCCTTTCCTGCCATTCAGTAACCTTACAATTTTCTAACAAGTCTGAAGACCAATTTCTTAATTTTAAGGTAAAACCGAACCATTCATTATAAAGACGGCAAGGTATTAGCCATTTAACAGTGCAATGTCTTCCAACTTCTTGCAAAATTGTGGGTTTGTATTTACAGTTGCAGTTCGTTTGGAACACTAATAATTATAAACATGCAAATAATGAAATCATCCTTGCGCTTTGATTTCACAGTATTTCTATTTTCTGCAGCCTATACCAGTGTAAATGTGAAGCGTTTTTTTCCAGTTGTCCCCCATTTACTTTGCAAGCCCGCCGTGACGTTCCGCACGGTCGGAATTCACCTGGGCCTGCAAAGGCTTGACCGCTGGCTTTTGGCTGAAAAGTCGGGGATGCAGGAGCAATAGGCTGCTCTCCTGCTTTACCATCTCCTACCACTCTCCCTGCCTGTTTTGCAGAGGCTGATCCTACAGGAGGGAGAAGCAACGTTGCTAGTAAAAGGGACGTGCTGTGAGAGTTGGATTCCTCCAGTCTAGCCCCCATCTGCTGCTGCCACCTGCTCGCTGTCTGTGAAGGCATTTCAAACTCCGGGGTCCTTTTGGACTCAGCTGTTTTGAAGGGTGACAGGCAGGGGCTTTGTAGAAAATGTGCTTCTCCTGGTGTCTGCTAACACTCAGGCTATCTAACCAGATCCTGGCCGCTGGGTTTTACTGCTGTGATGTGTTATAAACCAGGGTACAACCATACATCCTGAAGGAACAGAGAACAAACTGTGATAGCTTATCTGCTTGGAAACTCAAGCCACTGAAAATGCTTCCTCTCGCTTCTCTGTTGTTGCCAGAACTGCCCCCTGCCACCTGAAAAATTACCTTTCCCTCTGCCATGAAGGCAGTGCTCCAGTGAAACAACCAAACTGGCTGCCCAAGACAGGGCACCGCATTCCTGTTGGCTATTTTTGGTAACGTTATCAACTCTTTCTCCCAGACATTTCGGAGTTGGGGGCTGGACAGAGGGACGAATGTGTAAGTAGGGATGTTTCATAACGCTTTTTCCAAATGGGTCCTTCCTGCCGATTTCTGAAGCCTGTGAAACAAAATTAATATTTTCCAGCTCCTGCTCTCCCAGGGAAGGCGGCCAGCTGTATCTTCTGCTGCTGCTGCTATGGCAACACATATCAGCATCACTCTCCTCCAGCGGGCTGGCTCCCTAGCTGGGCTGGCTCCCCACTCTCCCCCACGTGGGGATGGCGAGGTGCGTGAAGGGGTGCTTCTGCGTGGGTCCTCCTGCACCCCAGCAGCCAGCCGGCAGCTTGGTGACCATTAAGTGCAAATAGCTACAGAAAGCTAACATCTATGTGCTCCCACGGTTAGCAAAGGTGGTTGGGACTCACCCGGTGCCCGCGGAGGTGCTCGGCTGCCAGGCAGAGCTGCTCGCCTCCCCTGGAGAGTGGTGCCTGGGTAAAGATGGGACACACAAAACAAGAGGTGGGTGGGAGAAGGGGAGAAGGGGTGACAGCAAAATCACGAGGAGTTTCAGCACCTATCTTGCAGAGTTTGGATGATGCTGTGGGGTGGGATCTAGAGCTAAAATGGGAAATGCAATGGTGGGGATGATGAAAAGACTAAAAGAGGAGGTGAACGGGAGGGACAAAGGAAAAACGAAAGGAGGGAGCGTGGTGAATGTGCGCGGTGTTGACTGTCAGTTTACACTGAGCTAATTTGCTAGAATGATATCAGATTTTTTCATTAAAAAAATCGGGGGTTTGCTTCACTAGAAAGCCAGAAGCCCAAACCTTCCCTGTTACTAGAATCTTAAAGTGAGTCTTATGAAGCCAAAATTCGCTGGCATTTGCTAACGCTGCCATAATCCAAGCCTTCTTGATCTGCCAGAGCAAGTACCATTTTGGGGAGAGCTCGTCCTCAAAGCTCCCATTCCTAGAGGGCACTCTACTGTAACAGTAGATACAGTAAATCAGTAAATAGTGTATTCCCTTAAATCTCCATAATACATTTGGAGACCTCATTGGGTACAGTTGTTTTTATTTACATTTTCTTTCATAACATGATCATCAGCATCATGGTACATGTATCTTCAAAAAATCCAAGATTTCTAAATGAACCAACTCACAGGTGTCGAGCATCCCCATCACTCCAACTCAGCCAACCGACACATCCTAGGCCCCACTGACTATCAAAAGGCAAATGCCTTCTTTGTAGTCAAAGGCAAACCATTATAATCATACTGCCATTTCTATTATACCAACAAGCAAAGGTCCCAACCTGCCAGATCCCTCAGGGACCTAGTTCCTCATTACCAGCACCATGACAACTGCTGACCATTTCAATATAGTCAAGAGATATTGTTTTCAGTAATTAGAGACAGTGGATCATAGTTTTGAAACCACCTCTTTCTTCACCAACCAGCAGGTTGGGAAGATGCCTTGGTCTCTCAACTGGGGTCCCGGCTCCACCTTCCCCTCAGGTAGATGCAAAAGAAAAATCACCTGCATGTTGGACTCTATTCAGGCATGGGAGGGAGCAATAGTTGTTGCAAGTAGAAAAGTCTTCAAGTTTTCATTACTCTTTTTCTAAATTTCTAATTTTCTAATTAAAAAAAAAAAAAACAAACAGAATCTGCCATTCCTGGTTTTATCAACTTCATTAGATCATAAGAAATTAATTCTGATTTCAAAAGTACTGAACTCCACTGAGAAGACAGTAAAGATGATGTGTTCCTATTTATTTGCAGACAATGTACAAAATCCTAAATACAGATGGAAACAAACTCACTTATTTGGTTGAAGCTGCTGCTTATTTTGTATGCAGCCTAATATAATCATGCTATTCATTCATCTCTGGTTGTGTTTTGTGCTTT
>NW_009647874.1:3577169-3588214 GCF_000708025.1 Charadrius vociferus | reverse complement strand
AGACACAAGAAGTAATTGTGACACCTAGCTGCGTTGTGGGTGTGCATGTTGGCTCAGGACAGGGACGTCTGGCTGCATTTAGGGCGGAAGCTATTCTAATTTCAGCTGTCTGGCTTCACACATCAGCTTAGTGACTTCTTATAACTGTCTTCAATGAAGGAAGCATCAGACAAGATAATTTTGTAGTTAAAAGACTTTTCTTTTGCAACTCGAAAGATGATCTTTATATTTTGATTATTTTTTTTTTTTAATATCTGAAAAGTTACAGAATCACAGAATTACAGAATGGTCAGGGTTGGAAGGGACCTCTGGAGATCACCTAGCATCACCTCCCCACCAGAGCAGGGTCACCTACAGCAGGTTGCACAGGACGGTGTCCAGGTGGGTTTTGAATGTCTCCAGTGTGAGAGACTCCACCACCTCTCTGGGCAGCCTGTTCCAGTGCTCTGCCACCCTCAAAGTAAAGAAGTTCCTCCTCATGTTCAGATGGAACTTCCTATGCTCAAGTTTGTGCCTGTTACCTCTTGTTCTAAAAAAAAAAAAGTTATCCCAAGAAATGATATCAAGATCACCAGGTGGCTGGTCATGTCAGCTCTCTTCCTGGAATACACCTCCTTTTCCTTGGTTTGACCAAATGAAATACAGTTTTTTAGGAGTAGACGTCTGGGCAGGCACTTCTGGCAGCTGGTGGAGAAGGAGAGGGAGGACTGCAGCCAGTGCAGTGGCTCCTCTATGGTTCAGCATGGCCTAGAGTGTGTTCCCCAGTCGGTCAGGGAACATGGCTTGTTTCTGTGAGGGAGCCAAGGACAGAAGCTGTGCTGGCATACATGGTGCTTCTGGCTCCCAGCAGTGGCTAAAGGCCTTGTTTCTGCACCTGGCCTGGACTCAGCCAACAGCGCTTCTTTGGTTCCTCCTAGTTTTTGTATTTTTTCTGCATGTTTCTATGCTGAGAGGAAAAAGAGTAACAATTCAAATTGATCTGTTCTCTGTCTCATCTCTTCTACGACCAGAACTAGCAGCTCTCCTAATACGCCCAGCAAGGTCACTGTTTTCAAATGAAACTTCAGGGGAACACCTTTCTTTGCCTGAAGAAGACAGACCAGCAGAGAGCCAGTCACAGACCTGCAACGTTGCTTGAACAGTGGCCAAGACCCTTCCCTGTTATGGACATCAAATCTTAGGCCTGTTCTGGTTATCCTGGGTGCACGAGTAGCAAGGGATATCACTTCAGTAAGGGTCACATCAGAAACGAGCCTCGAGTTGCCTATGAATAATTTATTTGGTCCCAGAACAACCAATTGCTACTTGATCATCTGCAGAACCTGATCCTCTGCCCTCTCCCATTCTTTATCATTGTCACTCTATGGACTTCTGCAACATTACTCTGCAATAAAACCTACGGAGGAAAGCAACAGACGTATGGGTGTAATTTTTCCATTCCCTCGCAGAGCATGCATTCAATTAAATAACTATCATGTAAAATATCACAGACACTGAAACAGCTTTCATCACCACCAGAATATCTGGGCGCTTAATAGGCTGACTTGTATCCTTCTAACATTCATGCTATAGAAAAATCCTGTATGTCCATATTAAAGAATGGAAAACAAAGTACTGGATTTATCCGCATATACATAAAAGTCATGTACAAGTCAGTAAGTGAGTGAGGATATGAGCCTGGTGTACAAAGTCCAAGCCATTGGCTGCACCTATTTTTCTTCTGTGCATTTAAAAGCAGTGGAAAACTGCTAAGTGGTGGCAGCATTTCCCTTCCTTTTTTTCTGGCGAGAAGGCAAGCCTGTGGTTTGTTTATCTCAGCCATGAGCTTAACCAAGAGAACTCTTCCTTCGCCTGCCTACAACAGGAACGTGCTCATGTCTACAGTTTATTTTGCCAAAGTATCTTACATTCATCAATTACTTTCAGACTTCGAATTTTTGCAATAAATTTAAACTTGCCTTATACATTTTCTCATTGGTGTTCCCTTAAAAGAAGTGATTTTCAGATCTGAAATTTTAAAACAAAGTGAAGGAAGTATTTTCAAAGTAATATGCCTCATTGTTTCAAGAAGTAAAAACCCCAGATAACGTAACTGCATGTAGCACTCTTCAAAACAGCGCAGTCATTTATACTTTAATACCTGTCTCTTCAGCCTACTGTTTAATATTGAAGGTCCTAGAATGTCACAAAGCAATTGTGAATATGTTTATTTGAGCTCTCATTTAGAGTCTGACTATATTAAGCTCCTCTTTTATGTTTGGCACGAGTTCCTGCTCTTAAGATCTACATGGCTAAAATGCCCAATTCAAGGAGGTCCAATTAGGCAGGACATGTTTTCAAAATGGAGCTTCTCCATTTTGTGTATAATAACAAGAAAAATAGAATACTGTTGTCAATGTTCAACAGATGATTTACAGGCTTTTATATACAGACAATATAGAGACTGTCATGTGACATTTTATGATTAAAACATTTAAAGAACAAACCTTTGATAATTTTTTTCAGACAGAAGAGAGCAATAACGTGCATAAAAGGAAGAGTCCTTCTTGATAGCTATTCCATCATAATGATACCTAGAAAATAAAAAAAAAGATGAACTGACAAGCATATGATTTTCAACAAGTCAGCAAATAATTCGTATCCCTCCATTGAAACCAGATGATCATCCTATTTAAACAAGAAAAGAACAAGTAAAAAAAGCTACATTTGTTTTTTTTTTTTTTAAATTCTGTTGAAAATTTATTTTCCCCAACAGAAGGTAATTGCGCAAACTCTTTACAAACTTTTTTTAACAGTTTTTGCCCTGCAATGATACTTTCTTCTAAACAAAAAAAAATTAAGCCAGTGAATGGGGGTGCAACAGGTTTGTACAAGACAGTTAGAAAAGTCAGGAACCAGAGTCTCAGCTGACAGAGGTCCCCATATCCCCATGGAAGTTGAAGGATTTGGATTTGTTGCTGTTGCTCCGTGGGCACTCACAGTAGCTTAGCAACTGGATGGCCCATCAGTGGTCATGGCACACTAAAGCCCAAGAAACCTGCCAGACCTTCTCTAAGGTTTATCCCGACCTTGATGAGCAGTGGAGTTGCCATCTCTGCCACCCAGGCGCTATCAGCTGGTTTTTCCCTGGCTGGGTCACTGGGAAGCCAGGGGAGCAGCACCATAGATTCAGGCCACCAGCAGCCAGCAGAGGGTAACCTTCTGCTGATGGGAAGAGAGAGCACGGAGGCTGGGGGCTATCATGCACCATCCCAAACGCTGCCAGCTATCAGGAGAAGCCTGGGAGTGCCTGCGGTGAGGCACTCCCAAAATAAAGGATCTCGCTGGATCAAGCTGATAGCAAGTCCAGACTTGTGGAGGAAAGTAGCAGATCAAGTAAGGGCATGTCTGTCTCAAAGCCAGTACGTGACAGCTACTCAAAATGCTTGTAAAATTACTGTGTCTCAATGCCCTTAAAACATCCCTTTTTCCAGTCTGGATGTTCAGAATGTGATTATAAGTTTGTACATTGAATCGATGAAAGAGTATCACTCTCTGTGCTGTAGAAGAAGAGAGGGAAGGGAAAAGAAAGAAATGGAGGAGAAGGATCTGAGGTGTTCCAATTTAAATGATTGTAAACTGTTTACAACATTTCCATTGACCACCAGTACATGCTGTGTCACTCCACAGATATGTGCAAGGATGAAAAGCACAACACAGACATTAATCACGGCTGCCACCCCCGTGCATCCTGGAGCCAGGCTTTCCCGACCCCGTGTCTCAAGAGCTCTGAGTAAGGTTGCAATGTCTGGCAGATGCCTCATGCAAGCCATGTTGTAAAAGCGATTACAACTCAAAGCGCTAATTTTTTTAAAAAACAGTCTGATCTGGAATTCATGCCCTACCAAAGCAACTCTGGTGTGGCAATTTTCATGCAATTAAGTCTGTTTCAATGTATGTGGTGACATCACGAATCACTCTGGATCTTGCAATGTATTACAGACTTGCAACCAACAATTCAGCTGCTGTATTACAGTGCTGGAGCTGAAAATTCAGCCATTTTTAAATTATGTTAGAACAGTTATAAATAATATTTTTAAACAAAGGTAGCAAAACCAATACCTGGTACTCCCTCTTGTGCCCAGCCTTCTTGTCCCCAGACCTGGGAATACTAACCGAATAAGCTAAAAACAAACAAACAAACAAACAAACAAACAAAAAACAAACAGAAAATTAGAGATGGTAAATTCATTCTAAAATGCAAAAACATATCTGCTACATTTTTTTTCTTCTTACTCACTTATTTTGCTTTCCATCATTTGCAGGCTAATACCTGTTCTTACACGCTTCTCAAATGGTAACTGTTGAACTGAACACAATTGGGCTTTTGTGGATCAAAATCTAAGTAATTTAAGGGATTACCTCCCTCAGGTAGGAAATTTTAGACTAGTCTGGTTCACCTTGCACTGAAGCGCAGTCAGCGTGCACACCAGGAGACCACCCACAGTCAGGTGGGGTACATCAGCTAAGGTAACTCAAAGGTGCTGTGATTCTCCAGTAGCCTGCTGGACCCACCAGCCTTACTCGTTCAAGCAGGATTTACTCAGACAAGGGACTTCACCTACTCACTCACTCTTGTAAGGAGTACTCGCAGGATAGGGCCTGACTTAACTGTTTTAAAAGGATCTGAATCATCAAGCTGGAAAGGAACCTTTTGACCACCGCGGTGGTAAATGTGAACTGAGGTCACGCAGCATCTGTCAAGGTTAGGCCCTCCACAGTAATAAGATACTGTCAGGGTTATAATCCACTTCACTATGATTATTCTGCATGAGCTGTTCTGTGAAGACAGAGACTAACCCAGGACAGCTGGAGCTAACATTCCCTATGTAGCAGAAACAGAGGATCAAGTACTCAACGTCAGTGAGAAGTGAGGGAAGCCTCCACTTAGCAGTGCAAAGCTTGGACGTTGTGCAAAGTGCACTTTGCCGGTCCAAAGGCCTTGCTCAAGGACAAATTTCCCCAACTCACACAGAGGTGCACCTCCCATTTTAATGGTGTTGGAGTGGTTCTATTCTTTGCACGTTTCTGTGTGCGCCCACCCCAGCTGCTCCCTTTCTCACACTGGTATTTTAGCATAATCCCATTTTCCTAAAAGGACAGACTATGAAACTGGGGATTCTGTGGCATGAGACACAGCCTTCTTCCCACTGCCCCTTCTATGGCGACGGCGGTGTTTTTGGGCAAAGGGATAGGGTAGATGAGATGAGTGGTGTCTTAAATCATCAGAGTTTGATTCACATGGGACTTGACTGCAAAAGTCTTTACAGTCCACACGCATGTAATGCAGCCAGGTTACTACAGCTTACTATAGCTTGATGGATTATTAATTAGCTAGGCCATGGTCACTGTTGACATTGAGGCCTTCCAGTACCTAAAGGGGGCCTACAGGAGAGCTGGGGAAGGACTTTTTACTAGGGCACGTAGTGATAGGATGAAAGGGAATGGCTTTAAACTGGAAGAGGGCAGGTTTAGATTAAACATTAGGAAGAAATTTTTCACTTTGAGGGTGGTAAGGCACTGGAACAGGTTGCCCAGGGAAGTTGTTGAGGCCCCATCCCGGGAGGCCAGGCTGGATGGGGCTTTGAGCAACCTGGTCTAGTGGGAGGTGTCCCTGCCTATGGCAGGGGGGTTGGAACTCTATGATCTTCAAGGTCCCTTCCAACCTAAACCATTCTATGAGTCTATGACATGTGCACCTTTAGTTTGAACCAGTGTTGCTGCAGTTCCTGTCCTCCTCAGCCTCTTGCTGCATGGTCCCACCTCCTGCTGCAGAAGGACAGACCATGTCAAGCCACTGGGGAGCACCCCAGCTTGCTCACTTGGGAGAAGTTAACTTGCACTGCAATGCACTGGGTGGGTTAAGGCTGTGGGCAAACAGTTGCAAGCACCGACCGATGGCAGCTATGGCTCATCATCTAAGCTCTTCTGCATGACCAGACTCATGCTTCACCCATGCCTGTCCCAACTTATAAGTAAAATGCATTAACTTAAACCACAAGAAGGCTTAGCTTACAGGTGGTAACTCCATCATGCTGGAGCACCTGAAAGTGTACAGACAGGATGGATTAATCTTACCTACGTGGTTACAAGGTATAGATGTCAAAGCTAGTTGCTGTAAACTCTGTAGTCAATGGAGAAAAACAGGCAGTTCCGAGGCACATTTCATCTGAGCTGCCTGAGATGACTCATTTAGGGTGAGAGGAATCATATATAACTACTTATTTCTCTCCATTGACTACCAAGACATTTTAAGGTGACTTGCTTCACAACAGGCATCTACCCTGAGCCAGGCAGATTCTACCCATGGGCTTGGCTAATGGGTGGTGATCTATTAAGCTATGGTAATAAATCCTGCTGGATCACTCACTCAAATCTTAATTTTAAGTAAGAGTGATTTAACTTACCCAGTAAAAAAAATGAGATTCAACTGAATTGAGATAAATGATTCATAAAATAAGGTTATCTGCACAAATGAAATTGATTTCAGGTACAACTTCTATTTAAATTATTTATTTTGGTTTTGTGTTAAAAAAATGCTGAGTATCTTCTACCATGGGCACTAATAGAATAATATTAGTGGTAAAAACAGGAAATTCTGAACAAAAACTCTTGAGCAACAAATGATCACAAGGCATTCTATCTTTCTTAATTTGTTAAATAATGTTGAATAGCTATGAGTGTTTGTCGCAACTTGGATTTCTACGTGATAATTGCTCTGTGGATTGCATCAACCTCCATGTATTAGAAAAGTGGAACTGTTTGAAGGAGGTTGGGTTTTACATCTGCATTTGTTTTGCTTGGATGATTCTATAACAACTTTTTTAGTGTGTGTTTGGAGCAAAATCTCTGTAAGTATATTTAAAAAGAAAAGCATAAAATTATGTTACAATCAAGGGGGTCTTCTAAGGACAGAAGAATCAGCTCCTCAGGACGAGCTTATTAACCTTGTGCTGTTTACCCTGGTAAAACTTTCTAAAATATATTGGCAAAAGAAATCTTAAATAGTATAACATATCCCGGTTCCCTGAAGAAAATAAACTCCACCAAAAAGAATACTCTTTTCTCTAGTATAATGGTGTGTACATGAGGGCTTACCAGAAATACATTAGAAAAGACACAACCATAACACACTACACATTCATTCGTCTCTGTTATTCAGTCTCTTTGGATATGCAGTTTATATATTTGATCATCAGATTTTCTGTTTAGGTATCTCTGCTTCTTATCTTATATAGCCTGTCTATTCTGTACCTTTCCAAAGGTGGCTGAATTTACTTGATACTTGGAATTTGGACTGCAGCCTTCCATATACAATTCATATAGTAGCCAACGGGGCACAGTGCATCCTTCACACAAATAGAAATTATCAGCTATCCTTTAAAACAAAAACATCAATTGGTTTACGTCAGAATTTGAAGAAAGAATTGTTAGCTTGTGATTGTAATAGCTCACCGGGTTTACAGTGAACTCTTCAATAGTTACTCTGATTTTATAGAAGCGTAGAGCTACTGCTTTTGTGTTAATCTGTACTCTGGGGAAAAAAAAAAGATACATCTTTCATATATATATATTCATATATATATATATATTTAAAAAAAATAATCTACTTTCCTCATTTCCAGAGTGTAAGAGAGGTCATGTGAAGGCTCTGTTAATAAGTTAAATAGATCTCATAGTTTTTATTAAAAAAATACAACTTAGTAATATCATTATAACATTAACACCAATACACAAAATATTAGTCTCTCTCTAATAGGATGTAACTTCAATCTTCTAATTATAGAGGTCTCCACTATACCAAAGTTGATGAGCATGATGAGCATTTTTCCATCTAAAATGTCCAATGTGATGTTTTGGGATGGAGAGTACACAAACTATGAAAGACCAAATTCTGTTCTCATACAACGTCACTGATAGCACAAGTTTAATAAGAGAACGGAATTTTAATTTACAGTTACTATGTAACAGAACTGCCAGGACTTAAACTGGTTTAGGCGTTTAAATACTTATGCTTTGGCCAAATCCTTTACTCATCCTACTTATCAGAATGGTCATAGTCAAGTAAATGCAACTAATTGTATGAATAAGGTGAGGAAGATGTAAACTTAGTTACTTATTAGCCTAAGGTATTACCTTCACTGAAAAAAAAAAAAAGACCTTTAATTATGAGATAATGCCAATGGTTTCAATGTCAGAAGATAATAGCCGCCTGCAGTACAAATACAGGAGCAAAGCTGGAGCAAAGAAGCAGAGAGATTAATTTTCAAAGCATGACACAGTGATCGTATGACAGTGTTTTCTTGCTGTGACTCTGCTTCCGTTATACCAAATGATTTATGCATATTTAATTAATTTATCAGATGAATGTTAGTGCAGCGCAGTACCAGTTACTCACTGTGTCTTTACTGATAATCGAGCTGGTTGGGAAAGCAGACTTTTCATAATCACCAGGTGAGATAAACCAGTTGGATTTTAAATCAGCATCCTCTCTTTTATTAGTAGCCTGATTTCAGGCAACCCAGTGTTTATTTTTTCTTTATTACCTGTATTGGCATTAGATAGTGGATAAGGTCCTCTGCAAACTGGCTGGCTAGAACAGACTGAGCAAAACCGTGATGGCTGTGCAGTCTCATGGTGTCTACCTCACCTTTTACTCATGCCTCCTCTCCTTTCTCCAGGGAAGAAGGCTGACCACCTCCCCCAGGTTTCCCTCTCCCTAGCAAAAGGCCCCGAAATGCCTCGCTTTTACCTCCTGGGAGCCCATCTTCTCACCCACCAACCCAAGAGGCTGGAGCTGCCAAGCGCCAGGGCTGAGCTGTGGTGGGCTCCCTGCCAGTTCCTCACCACCTCCAGCCCCACCACCTGGCGGCAAAGGCTTCATGGCTAGACGTGAGCAGGGACCCGCACCAAAGGTCGGGGATCTGCTGCGCTAATGGGGTATTTCCCATCATGGGGCTGAAAGGTAAATGAAATTTACTCTAGATAAGAGTCCTGACTGAGCTCTGCCTCCCAGCAGGCAGAAATGCTTGTTTCTTCTAGAGCAACCATCTCAAAACCCTTCGTAATTGAGCAGTCCCCAAGGAGATTAAACCTAAGTCCAAATCCATCCTTAATATAACACCACAAGAGTCATTGGAAGTGCAGCAGAAATTAATTCATGCTTTAGTAGCTGGGTTCTGCCAGTAGCTTTGCCTCAGCATTTAACTATTTAGTGACAAAATATTTGGGAATTTCATTCTGTGAATTTATCACCTATTAAACTGCCAGCCTTTTTCAAATAACAAGTCAAACACATTCTTAGTGCTGACACATAACACAAAAATACTGTCTCTCAGGAAAAAAAAAATCACACAGAAGAGAGCACAGCACTCATCTTCTTGCCTATTAGCCCTGAGGTTCTCAAAACCTGAGCGTTTATGGCATGCATCAAGACAAAACTGTTAATAAAGTCAGCAAAAAGAAAGAGTGGTAAGGGAGGAAGATGGAGGTTAAATAAAAAGCACATGGGGAAAGGCCTCCTCCATTTGTCTACTACCGTCTATCCACAATTTCCTTAGGGATTGTTACCTGATCGGTTCTAGGACCTCACATGGACTCCAGGTTTTGGGGGTTTGCCACCTGTTATATGTGAATCTTTGGCAGCCAGGCCATTATACAGGTTGGCAAGTCTGCTCTTAAACCATTCCTGGACCAAAATCTGGTTTGCTATCGTCAATGCACCAACTGTAAAATGAAGCTAAATATTTAAAAATCTTCAAAACATGAAAAGGTGATTCAGAAAGTTGTTGTGATGAAAAAATCATCGGTTCACCCTTTCAATGATTGTTTATAATTCAGTTTTATGCAGTGTCGCAAACTTGTTGGATGACTTTGGATGAATATCTTCCTTCAGTCCTTTTAAAATGGGAGTAGTGGTGTCCATACCACAGCAAAAGCACAGAATAACTCCCGCTGCTCAGGTATTACTCAAGGGGGGAATAAAAAGATTGAAGATTACTGGCTGTCAAGTTAAAAGTTTGCTTGTATGTGTAGTTGCTGTTTCACACAAAGCTTCAACACTGCTTACTAGCTGGATTCAGCTGTGCTTGGGGAAAGAAGGAAAGCAGCCCTGGTTTCTCTTTGGCTGTCACACGGCAGATGATGCTCTTCTCAAAGCACAAGAAAATGATGGTGACAACCTTACTCCACCACAGAAAGTACCTCACTGGGGAGTTCAACCATTACGTTTGCCTCAGGGAAACATAACCTCAGAGAACGTCAATCACTCAGCATCACTCTGAATGCCAGAGTGCCACTGGCTGCTGTAAAAGCACACCAGGCACGAGTGGTCCAGCTAGGGATGGTCCTCACCATCTGCACTGCAGCATCATGTCAGGTGGATGGCAGCCCAGGGGTCAGGTCCCAATGAGTGGGTAGGCTGAGACAAAACCCTCTTTCCCCCACATCAGACCACCTCATCAGTAAGACTTGTGGCAGGAGATGGACTTTCAGGGAAATGTCCCTGCTTTCATGGCATCGTTTATGCACTGCTATGATGATCAGAGGGCTGGAGCACCTCTCCTATGAAGACAGGCTGAGAGAATTGGGATTGTTCATCCTGGAAAAGAGAAGGCTCTGGGGAGATCTCATAGCAGCCTTCCAGTAACTAAAGAGGGTCTACAGAGAGTGTAGTGATAGGATGAGGGGTAATGGTCTTAAACTGGAAGAGGGTAGATTTAGATTAGATCTTACGAAGAAATTTTTTACTGTGAGGGTAGTGAGACACTGGAACAGGTTGCCCAGAGAAGTTGTTGAGGCCCCATCCCTGGAGGTGTTCAAGGCCAGGTTGGATGGGGCTTTGACGGGGCTTTGAGCAACCTGGTCTAGCGGGAGGTGTCCCTGCCCATGGCGGGGGGGTTGGAACGAGATGATCTTTAAGGTCCCTTCCAATCCAAACCATTCTATGATTCTTTCACTCTATGGTGGGGCCTTTACAGCAAACCAGACTCTTGTCCTACAAAACT
>NW_009647874.1:3548328-3576829 GCF_000708025.1 Charadrius vociferus | reverse complement strand
GTCCCCGCCCCCGCCGCACAGCCCTGCCCGGCGCCCTCCCCGGCTCCGATCCCTCTGCGGCCAAAAGTGAATTTTAGAGGAACTGCAGGTGCGAAAAAAATGCATTATATGTAAACCAGGAGGTGCAAAGACGCCGGGCAGCAGCGCAAAAGAACCATTGTGCGGCAACACACCTGGTTAGCGCAAGCGCTGCCTTTAATAGGTTGTCATTATTTTCAGAGTTTTCTACAAGAATGCTGTAAACTCCCGCAATTGTTTAATTTCTCTTTGATACAGACAGATGAAAGGGCTGTCTGCTCCGCTGAAACCCTGTAAGCACTTTTCCATCGCAGGTATCCATTATGCAAAATGAGCTTTACTTACGGCCCGTGTGACTGGCGAAAATAAATTATGCATGGCTGGAGCATCTAAAAGCTTCCTAGTGGATGGCATTGGGTTACATCAGAGCTCAGCTTCTCAGAAACTCCCATGGCTTCCTCATTGTTAATTAGCTGCTGAAAGGCCACGTATGACACAGACGGCCTGGCTTGCTTTGTTATGGCAAGGCGACCAAAGCCATCGCATCGGTAGACAGCGATATTGAAGGCAAGGGGGACTGGGGACGAGGAAAGGGGAATTTATGGTGGAAGGTTGCTGGTTTTCTAGTTCCTCAATGTAGCTTGCTTTGGAGGAGCAGATGTCATGTATAATGCATGTTTCTTTTAATCTGTAAAGCCTTGTGCTGCGTTGACAGCCCCATGGGAAGATGCTATTCATTCACAGGGCCCCGAACCAAAGCCTTGAAAATGATGTCTGCCCAAAACACAGGTTAGTATACACATTGTAACCAGTACAATCTGTCTTCAATAAATGTACTTAATAACCTATTATGGAAGCTTCCCTCAGTTATAGTTCTCAGTTGTCTGATTTTGTGTCTTCATAGTCTACGGAACTTCTCTGTGGGACATTCAGGTTACATAGCAAATACTCCCGCAAATACTGCAGAGTGAAAGCCTATTTAAGTTACTTTAAACTGGCCATCGTAAGAACCAGCAGCAGTCACATTGCAGCAACTGTAAGATCTGTGGGGATTTGCCATTTTAAGTACTTACAGAGCTTCTGAGGTGGGTTTTCCAGTAGATGCTGAAGACTGTGCTGCCCCTACGAGACTGAAGCCGTGCCCACGCCTGCCACGCTCACGCTGATTGAGGTGTGCCTGTCCATACTGCAGTCACGGCAGTGCCTTCCACTTAATGTACCTGGGGAAGAGGAAAACCTCACCTCCAGTTTCCAGCGAATGGCTTGCTTACATGTTTGCACGTGCCCCTCAGTCTTGGTCATAATTCTCAAGGTCTATCCATGGCCAACAACTGGCTTTCTGTATCTATCTAAAACTCCACAAAGTTTGTGAAGCTCCCTAGGCCCAAAGATGCCTTGGCAGGAAAAAAACATCTGCAACTTATCTAAAAGGGAA
The DNA here is from genome assembly GCF_000708025.1 of Charadrius vociferus. Taxonomy (NCBI): domain Eukaryota; kingdom Metazoa; phylum Chordata; class Aves; order Charadriiformes; family Charadriidae; genus Charadrius; species Charadrius vociferus. The sequence goes on along the minus strand of NW_009647874.1, from coordinate 3,575,376 downwards.
AAATGATAAATGGACTATTTCTGTGGTGACAGGCTGAAAGCAAGAGGAGTCACACAGATCAGAAAGTCCCTGGACAACACCTACTACTCAGAAAAGTTTTGATGAGAGGAAGCAAATACTGCACAAAGAAACTATCCAGTTAGTGTCCATGGCTTGAGAGATATAAGTAGGTCACAGAATTTCTCTTGCACAATTTCCAGATCACAATAACAAGATACACAGACCTGTCTGCTGTTCAGGTTCTTCACAGTAGTATTATTTGATCAGTGTTTTTCCATTTTTTGAGAAAATGTCTCATTAACCTTTCTAATAAATCTAATACTCGGGGCGGGGGCGGGTGGGGAGGGAAGAGAAGTGGCATTCTGATTTTGAATACCAGGGCGCCAGCAGAATTTGATTGAAAACCTGCAATCTGCTTCTTCAATTTAATCCGGTCAGATAGGACTGGGTGGATGCACACTGGGTCAAACTGTAGTAAGTCTTTATTCTTGCATAAGCTGAAAGTTGCGAAGCTGTTTATTGCTGTCATGGACATCCTCCTTGCGTAAAATGAAAAAGTATTTAATGAACCTGCACTTTGACTGAACAAAATTTTGACCTAAATTTAGGAGTACAGCTGAACCGATTAAAAGGTGTGCTACAGAAACTCCTTTCCTCTGACTGTCACCCATAACTAGGACAGATTTAAATCAAACTTTGAGGTAACAGACAACTCCAAAATGTTGCAATGAGTGTCTTTAGCACAAGATTGCCTCTTCAGATTACTCCCTCCTCTCATCCCCCCTGTATTCAAGAGGAGATTTGGATACCTTGTGAGTTATTATGTGCTGTAGAGGTAAACGGACCACATAGGAGCTATTGCCAGAAACAGCTCCCTTGTAAAGGAACAGCAAAGTGCTAACATCTCTCAAATACTTAAAATGTTTAAAATAAGTGCTTTATAAGGTTTGTAAGCACTTAAGCTAAAGTATGTATAAAACAGTCATGAAAGAATCCACTACTGTTTCCACCACTACCAGCAGCAGTGAAAATATGTGACTGTAATAAATTGTATTCCCCTAGAGTTGAAAAGGCCTCTATGGTATTTATTTCACTCATTCTCCTGTGGAAAGAAATGAGTAAAAGAGGTTGAAAAGTAGAAACAAAACCCAAATCCCTCCCTACCACCTACCGAACCAAAGCCCTGGAGAAACATACTACCAAATTTTCAATATGAAAAGTTTAAACAATTTGGTCAGTGTTGGAGTAAGAGTGCTGGTGGACAAAGGTAAATATCCTGCTTTGAGAAATCAATCAGTACTTTTTATTGGTTTGGGTTTGTTTGTTTCTTTATCTCTACTAATTGACCTTCCAGGGCTGAAATGACATCTGTGCAAAGGTTTAGTGATTTTTCCTTCCTTTGAGATCTAAATAATGACAATGATCAGGCATTGCCTCAATCATTTACTATGAAGAGAGATCTTTGGAGTCGGAGCTGCCTTTCAAACTTTAGTTTAAAATAAATCAACTTGACAGAATTCAGAAAATGCAAAAGATTATATCTGGTGGCATCATGACATTTGGAGCAGCAGCAAAACCAAAAGAGGATTGCAACCGCCTTCTCCTTGAATATAATGCTTGGATGTTACAGAAAACTCCAAGTTATAGAATAACATACGTTATAGAATAACTCTGTTTTATACTCTGTGTCCTTCACGAGCCACACACTGCAACATGAGTGCACATGAGGAAGAGGAAGGCTCCTCTCCTCAGTGCCTATGGCAAGTGAACTCTTTTGTGCGTGAAAACCCAGTTCGGCAAAGCATGTCAGCATGTGTGTAAGACCGCTTCATTTCAGCACAGCATTTAAGAATGCTCTTAACTTTAAATATGTACTTAGCTGAATTGTTTTGCTGAGTGGGGATTGATGGCTGAATTAAGGCATTAAACATTAATGACAGAGTTGGGAACACAAAATAGTATGTAAATTGGGGTGTGTTGGGACTAGAATGAACTGATTCAAACAATGCAATCATTGCATGATTAAGATCATAGAATCATAGATCTCTTGAAAGATGTGAAGCCATTAGAAAGGCTTGGGGTCTGGTGACTTGAGGTGGGGGACAATCACTGACTATCACTCCAGTCCTCACACGACCTCTAATCCCCTGATTTTGGAGCGTCTGGTGGGGAGACTGGGTGGAAATCTCTCCCACACAGTAACTGCAACACTTCAGTCTCTGTTGGTACAACGTTAATCCTAGATGTTGCCCAGGGCAGTGTTGGCTACTGATCTCCTTTTGACTAGGATGAAGAATGAGGGTACCGTGACAACATTTCCAAGTGTCTCCATGTTCTTTGGCTGCTTTTGGTCCTCCCACAAGTGGTAGCAGGGTCTATCTGAGCAGGTCAGTCCCTTTCGTCCCGAGGGACTCTGGTGTGAACACTTCCCACCAGGCTCTGCCGGTCGCCTTTTGAGCTCCCCATATTGCAGTCCCTCTAGGAGGGTGACTATGGAGTTGAGGACTGTGGTTTCCACCATGTGCTGATGACACCTGCTCTTTATATTTCTCCTTCTTCAGATCCACTCAGGGTAGCCAAACAATTTATACGGTGACTCATGAAGATGGAGATACAGATAAAAGCCTATCTGTCCAGAAGTGGCTGAGGTAATGCTTGCAGGAGAAAGCAACTGCTTCATTTCTGCTTGGCAGAAGATGCTGTGTTTGCTCCTCCAAGTCTAAGCAGTATTTTATTGCACTTCCCCTATTCATTCTTTTTGTGTTTTTTGTTTTGATTTCTACATCCTGGATGTACACTGGAGTTAACTTTCTGTTTAATAGGACAATCTACTGTTAATGGCTGTGCTATAAACCCTGAAATAGTGATGCTGTTTTTGCATGTTGTGGTAGTTTGAACAGAAACAAAATATATTTTTTCTTCACAATAAAAGCAGTGGTGAGTCATACAGAAAACCTTAATCTATCTCGGAGGCTGCTGGATCAAACAGCAGCTCTGACATTAGCTCCTGTGCCTGATTTGCAGGCCACATGCAAATGACCCTTGACTGTATTTGTGCATCAGGAATGTTTACAGAGTGAATCAATTAGTTTTGAAGGAAGGAATGACATTAAGGGCAGCTTTGAAATGGGCTCAAGGTAAAGTCCAACTACAAAAGTTTTGAAAAGAGAGAAAATATCTCCCTCCTCCAGCAGAATAAATATAGATTTTACTGTGAAAAGAGATGCATTCTTTCTTTTTTTTTTTTTAATTAAAAATGACAGGTAAAAGCATTTCACTTAAATAATTAGATTAAGCAATGATTTTCTTGAAAGTGTTTGTTGAAAGCTTCAGCATAATAAGTTTGACATAATTAAATGATGATGCAGTTAACAGTTAATCTCCTCTGAGAGTGACTTTTATTATAACAAGTAAAAATACCGCCTCAATAGTTCTTTGAAGGTAAATGTAGTTTTATCTTCCCACCTTTTGGATGTCTTAGACCAAAGTGGCACATCAAAGAAATATTGTGTGCATGTAGTGTCAGAGGTGATATGATTAAAACTGTATACAGTTGTATAACTGTTCTCCAGATTTCATATCTGCAAGCCCTGTATTCCTATTGCTCTTTCACAAATCTTGTTTTATCCTTCAGACTAGAAAATGTGGCAGGAGATAGCATGATTCATGCCTTGCTTATAGTTACATAAATGATATTTTCATTTAATACTTGTATCTGAGACTACCAATAAATTCAAGACAGAGAGAGAAAACACCGTAACAGACTGAATAAGCATTACCAGGTAACCACTGTAGGAATAATGGCACCTGAAAGCCCCAGGATCCATCTGAGTTGTTCAGATCCACCAGGACCCCGCTTTGAGCGGGGAGGTGGACTAGAAAACCTCCAGACGTCCCTGGCAACCCAAATTATTCCATGATTGCTGCATGGTCTCTTTCTTAATTGCATCTGAAGTGTTTGTGGCTTGTCTATGTCTGGCTTTTGTTCAAGTAAGTAGAACATTCATTTCTGTTGCTAGTAGCAGCATTGCTGTAGCTAGAGCAGTGTAAAGATGTAGCCAGGGCAAACTTTAGAAAGGGAAATAGTATCTTCTTCTTGGGACTGTTGATGCAACTAGAATAGATATAGATATTGTGGGCCCGCACAGATTGTATTGAGTTTGAAGCAAGCGGCAGACGCGAAGCTGAATAAAGGCTGGGAACAATTGCTCTAGTAGAATGTCTTTTTCCCAATTTGGCAAATTAGATTAGACTGGTATGTATTAGGATGAGAAGATGCCTTCTATATTAATTTATACTCTCTGTTTCCACAGGAATAAACTGCAAAAAACACCTCTGTAGGACATTTTGTATAAAATCCCCCTTAGATCAGCTTGTGTGTTTATACTCTGACCCCATAGCTTTTTCTACAGTTCCGCACTGACATGAAGGAGCTCTGGGCGGGTTGGAGTACCAGCAGCCATGGTGGGTCTCTGGACTGGTTGACATCCTTGATTTACGGTCCTGATTTGTGATCCTGATCTTGAACTACACTCCATCATTCCTGACACTTACAAATACATTCCTTACTGTGGAGCGTTCCTCAGGTGGCTTACATAAAACATTTCCACTGCTGCAAACTTCTTATTTCCACTGTGTGCTATTTCTAACATGGGACTGGCCCTCTGCTTAGTACTGGTGGAGTTTTGCATGAGCAAGGACTCGAATGTATTCACTTGAGTGAATACATACCCTAAATATTCATTTGCATTCAAAAGGGAACTTCTATTTAACTGCGGTTGTAATACTTTCATATTTATTTTCTATGAATATGTGATCATGCGAGCTTTACTAGCATAATACTTGTCTGTGAGAATTCCCATGTGACTTACTCATGGGAAGCAAATATTTAATTCTAATGTTGGGTCACCAAAAGGCAGTTCAGGATTTTCTATTGACTTTGTTTTGATTACTTATTCAAATTGACTCTTAACGATTCTTGCAGATAAAGCAAAGCAAAACTTGGCAATATTACAGCCAGTGGAACAATTAACATTCACACTCTACTTGTTAATTTAAAAAACTATATCAATATAGATCAAAATATGTATAGGGCATAAATTAATGTTACTTGATTTATTGCAGAAGATATATTCCCAGTTAAAAATTCAATCACCTGGATTACAAAATTCATAAATGAGGTGATCTGCAGACCCACAATTATTCACTGAAATAATTCATTCACAATTTCATAACAAGCACGTTTCAGATATGAACGGAAGATCTACAAGTCATTCAAGGTAAAATTTGCCAAAAAAATTCCTGTGGTAAGATCAGCGCATGTGAGTTAGAGATGCAGGATATGGTTGCCTGGTTACAAAGCAGCCGTCCACCTGGGGACTGCAGTGCCTCTGCATTTGGGAGTGTGGAGATGGGTTTTGCCCTTTACTTTTGAACGACATTCCTGATGAACGTTAAAATCTAAAACGTGGAACCAGGCAACTTTTAATGAACAGCCACTCTGCTCTGGCAGCCTCACTGCAACTGCAGGCAGTGGTAGTGGGACCGGCACAGAAGGTAGAATCGTGGGAATAATAATAGAGAAAACTTCATTTTAAGAGGCATTTTAGAAAATGTACCTCATATATTTTTCTCTCAAATGCACTCCTACTGCCCTCAGATAGACAATTCAAAGTGCTTTATTATCTGTGCAGTATTTAACAAGTTTCTGCAATTTGCCAAGATTTGTTTATAGAAGAAAATATACATTTTACTTCTGCTTTTGAGTTTAGACCAGGCTTAGTAACTTCCAGAAGCTATGAACATGGGAAAAAGTTTGGATGTGAGAATGGGACTTCAGACTATTCTTAATAAAATATTTTCTGGGAATGTGAGAGGGCTCTTCAGAATTTCTCCGTCTACAGTACTCCTCATGCAAGTGATAGAGGTTCATTCATCCTTTCAATATGTTTCAAACCCACAGTAATGTTTACTGTTTCCCCAAAAAGCAGCCTTCTTCTATTGAGAAAACAACTGAATCATGTTGGGTGAAATAAAATTGTGGAGGTTGTTGAAACCTGCCTGGAAATTTCCAGAGACCTCCAGTAGGGGTTCTCCTGAGTGACTCCTATGAACGGTGCGCTACCCTGCTCAGTCAAGAGACAGAAACATCCCAACAAAACACACCAGAAGCTATTGGCAAAGCTTTGTGGGGTTTTTCCTTCTATATCATCTCCTTAGCTGGGTTAAAAGTGTACAAGTGATGGCCAGAGTAACGTCACATTTTAACAGGTGAAAACTAAAGCCGCATCTATAGCTTTTATTCAAGGTGAGCAATTTAGGACAGTCTTAGAACTACATAAAAAGACAAGTTGCTTTTTTAATGCTGTGATTAATTATTTTTGAAATGCTAACTTTCTTTGGGCCGAATTCTACTTTGAAAATGAGATTTAATCAAGAGTTACTGTGCTTAGTGTTGCTCTGCACAGGTTTGATTGATTCAGTTTTCTTCTTGCTCATGCAACAAATGAATGCAATAAGACATGACTCTTAAATTAAAGAGTGGATTATCACCTTCAGGGAGAAATCAAAGGAACTAGGAAGCACCTCAAATGAGGGATGAACACATTAATGACAGAGGGGTTAGTATTCAGTCTCTGCTAGTTTGAAAGAAAGGAAGATCATTTGAGCGTGTGTATGACAAAGCTTTTTCAGTCTCCGAAAGCCCAATTTGTTAACTATTAGTGCATGCTAAAAACTCTTAGCCCTGTGATAAAAGGTTGGGAAATAAGCTGTGCATGGTTAAATCTAAAGTAATTTTTCATTATTAGTAATATTATTAAATGTGGTATTTTGCCCTGTCTGTTTTTGTTGGGTAGGTAGCTGCTCATGTTCTGCCAGTTAATCCTGTTCTTTTGTGTATTTTAATTATAAAAGACCTAATGCCGTGGATGACTGCTTCTAATAAATTAAAAATATCTGGATAAATAGAGAGGTGGTGGTGTCTATTAGGCGCAATATCCAGGTTTGGTTAAAACCAGGAAAGTCTGCCTGAGCTCTTGAAGTAGAAAGACTTCTCAGCAGCTTAACACAGATGTAAAAGACTTGCTCTCAACTCCAGCAGAGAAGCCTGAAGTGTAAGGACATGGGAGGTTTTGTTCAAGGGCAGAAATAATCAGCACACACAACGTCAGATTTTGTCCATTCTGCCCTCCTCAGAAATACTGTTGCTAATTCTACATGTGACAGTGAAAAGCATTTTTCAGGCTTGTGAAATTTTTACATTTTCAACTCAGTGTGGTTTAACCACAAGCTTTGTAGCTCGGAGAAAAACAACCTATTTGTGCATTTGCCCAAAAGCAATGGCTCATATGCCTCTGAAGCGGAGAGGATAAAATGCTGTGGCCAGTTTCAGTGCTGGCCTCATCGGTGGTGCTGCTAGTCACCCTGCAAAGCCAATGTAGCCTTTAATCACAGCTGCTTACTCTGACTTCTGATAGTCCGAAACAACTGGGACTTGCCATGTTTTTTTAATCAGACCTTTACAGTTGTCCTTTTGTTAGTACACAGAACTCAGCAACTCTTAGAGACTGGGTCTAACCAGGGTTTTTGGGTGAGGTCTCAGCAAAATTTTGTTTTACGTGTAAGCCCATATGGAAACTGAGCTCTCTTGAAAGCTTCGTCATTGTTATCTAAGTGCAACTTTATCATCCTACTTCAGCGTAACTTTTCTGGGGACCTCACCAGGGGTGAAAGCACTGAGCTGAGGAGAAAAAGGGTTTGGGAGAAAATGTACTACAGTAACCCTTATTAATGAATGCATGCATACTCATGCATACTTCAGCTATCTGCTTTGATATCCAAATACAATAGAGCTACAGACTAGGCTCAGAATTTGACCTTCAGTATCTTACTGCCAGGGCATTTATTCCTCAACTGGTTTCTTTCGTCTTAGGTTGTTTCCCTAATCTGTGCTAAGTAGTGAAGAAGTCTGGTAACCCGTGATGTGCCAGAAGAGATTGTCCCTGTCCAGTGGCGATGGTATGAGACTCGCAAATTTGAGCCCGACACATAACGACATTTCCTTCCAATCCTTCTTCATCAAGAAATTCCAAGCTTTACTAAATAGCTTTAGTGATGGGATAATATTTAATACTGTCTGCCAAGGCCTCCTTTTCAATGGAGGTACAGGAGCGAGCTGAATAAAACCTAGCCCCTCTTGGTCATGAAATATTATATTATGTTGCGAAACGCAGGTTGTACAGCTGAAAGCATAACTATTTGTGGACAGAACTACTCCTGGAAAAGCCATGTCTGATGCTGTCCTGCATGTCCCTATCTGCCTTTTATATCACTGTCTGTCTTTTATATTATGAAATATATCTTTCTGCATGGTGGTCATAGTTCAAAGATTATTTGAAGGGAATGAAGCTTGGCTGCCATTTTGCTTCCTCAAGCCTTTGGAATTCTTGAAATGCAAAGATTTATGGGTTTCGGCTCTGTTTGTCCCTCACATATATCTATCTGAAATTGTCTGATAAAGTAACTAGCACAGAGGAATCCCCATCCTAAGAACAGTACCTTCAGCTACACTCGTGGCTTCAGTCAACCTTTGCCTTTTAGGACCATGGAGGAAAAATACACAATAGAAACACAAAATCAAGGAGCAGGAAGTATTTTTTTTTTCCTTTGATCAAAAATTATGCTGATCTTTAATCCTTTGCTACATATTGAAAGCCCATCCACCTATAGAACATGATACTACAGTTTTGAGTAGGTGAAATTAATTCAGCAAACATGAGGCCCTGATGACTCTATGAGCAATTCTCAGAACTGCCCCTTCCCCTTTAATAGTAGGGGTAATATGAGGATGTATTTTGGAAGTCTCCATAGAACTGGGCCAGATATCCAGGGTTTCAGAAAGTGAAAAGAGCACTTCCCTTTTAGGTAGCAATCTAAAACTGTTTTAACATCCCTGAATGGGTTCTCTTTCCTCTGGCAAACAATTTTCAGGTTGTAAGTGGTTACCTTTGCTTGTGCCTTTTGGTCACAGCTGCATTGACGTATGCAGGAGCATATGTGAAAACAGCTTTGTCACCACACGTTAACATTACAAGTATTTGAATATGGATCAGAATATCCGGGGTCTAAATCAGAAAGTTTGCTACCACTCGTGAACAAAAGCAGTTAATAGCAAGCTCTTACCTGCTTTTAATCCATGGAGAGGCTGCTGGGTACCGGAGTACTTCTGACTGCCTGAGCCCTGCTGGGAACGCCACCGACTGCTGCTAGGGTTAGCTTTCCACATGGGTACGGCTGCCGCGCATTTACCTACAGCAGACAAGGGATGAGAGGACCTAACTTGGCTTACCAAAATAATTGTTCAACCTTCAAACATTCTCATATCAAGACACAATGGGATAACCATGAATGCTTATAAACAACAAAATCTAGGCTCTTACGCCCCTTTGCTCTAGCAAAGCATAGGCTGCATGGGCACCCGCAGTCCTCTCCAGCATGTTTTATTGAGAGAGCGGTTTGGCAGCTGGGGGCTTTCCAGCCACGCGCTGAACATCATGGCAATTGTACCATGAGTGACATGTTTTCTCTCCTGTCCTTTCCCCAAGGTGAAGGTTACACCTGCAGTTCACTACTTTGTTTTGGCAAATGTTTTAAATGCACATGCTGCTATTTAGGTACAGTAAAAAGTATGAAGCTTAAAAGAGAGGTCTTGCACTTGGCACAAAAGGTGCAGGCTTGTACTGTTCAGAGTTTCTGGGGGAGTTCATTCCCTGCAAGGTGAGGTTTGTCATTATGGGAAGTTCTCTTTCAAGTGACCAGAAAAGCTGGTCATCACAGTCTTCACACAGGAACTTCCGGTGAATTTGGGACCCAGACCACTGAGCACTTCGGAAACGAGGGACTTGGGCTGGACTCAGCATCATATGAAGACACTAAAAGAGAGTACTTGTCCTAGTCTGTGCTGGTGAGAAGGGGTGTTGCAGACTTCTGTACTTGCTGGAATTTCCTAAGGGCTCATGACTTCTTGCTCATATACATGGCATTGCTTTAGTCTAGACAAGAGTTGACAAAAACTCATATAATGGGGAACAGGTCATCATCTGTCAGAACAATGAGGAAGTGTCCTCGAACCGGAAGTGGTGGGGTACGGTAGGAAGAGAGAGGCTGGCATCTGTCAGGAGCCCCTGGAGCTCTTGCAAGCTGCTGACCCCGTCTGCCATTGTGGTTTGGTAACTTCAACCAAGGTCTACAGGAAACTACCTGCAGCTTTTCCCTTCACACAATAGCGTAACGTCTTTCTGCTGTAGGACTGACTTGTAACTATCTCCATCTGCTCTTCTCAGGAATAAGCTGATGGCAATGATACTGCTGTAGAGAGTTAGAACTATTTTATGTAAATGCATTGCTGAAATACAAATGCAATTTGGTAGTACCCACATATGGAGCTGAATGAAGCTGTAAAGTGCACTGGCTTTTGGGGGAATGCAAATAACTGGAGGGCCGAATGACAGAAGTGTGGTTTCACACCAATACACAGTCGATGCATCTCGCAGGGAACCGCTTACACTATTTTGGTGGGACCAGGAGTCTTGCAGACTTCAAGGCTGTGCCAATGTAAAGCTGCTGAGTAATCAACTCCTCAGCTGCAGAAGGAATGCTGCTAGCTGGGGCTTCTTAGGTTATGCTGACTTAAAATCTAAACTGTTTCTATCCTATGTCTTGTCCTGAATCCAGATAGAGACACAGTTAGGATCCAATGTGTACTTCATGAGCCTGTAGATGGCTTCTGACTAACTTCCTTAATTTGTTCAGGTGTGAAAATCTTGATGCTCTGCATTATCTGGATAGAAAGGATGTACCCAGAGCTGATTACTTGCTTGAAGGGCAAAGGCCTCTCCAATACTTCATTGCCAGTCTTGGTTGTCAGTAATGCCAGTTCTTCTTCACCCACGGGAAGAAGAGACGAGGAGAAGAATCAAAGCTATGCAAAACTACCAGGCTTCACTGTTGCATCCAGTGGGGCTGGTGGTGTGCTAGGCTGGCCAGAATTGGTTCCTGTAGCTCCAGTACCCCAAGGAGCAGGGGAAGAGAAAAGCTGGCCCCAAAAAGCAGTCACACAAAGAGGGCAAATCAGCAGGTGCCACACAATGCCTGCTACTATGGAGTGAAAGCAAACTTCAGGAGGCTTGTTGTGCCTGGGAGACATCCTTAAGGAAAAAAATGTATTGACACATCATATTGGACATCTTCAAACTGGATTTGTCACTGCAGCCAAGAAGTAAAGTGGCACTACTCATTGAACATGTCCCTCCCCTTCCCCACACATACGAAATATAATGGAAAAGCAATCAAAACTCATACACCGTACAGAAAAAACTCATTAGTTTAGCTCTGCTTTCTGAAGGAATCAAATGATCATGTGGTTACAACATGAATGTGTAATCAAAGGGGTACAATGGTGGTGCTGCTACACAGCCATCTTCAAAGAGAGCTTTTTCGGTTGGGATTCCAACCTCAGTCTCAACTTGTTATTCCTTCCCAAAAGGGATGACGATGAGTAGTGGTACTGCAGGATGCTGAGTGATCTCCTGTGACCATTAGATGACATGATTTTTTCTGATATTTATCATAAATAACATTTACTATTAAAACACATGACAAAAACTATTACATTTTTTTGTTCTGTTTTGGAAGAAATTCATTTCTATAACTCACAATTAAATCTGGCTAAAAGATTCTGGAAAGGAGTTTTTGTGATCAGACTGTTTCACTGTAAATTCAAAAAGAAAAAAAAAAAAAAAGAAGTATCTTCTTTGTCAAGGGGCATTAAACTTGCCACAATCAAAAGTCAAAATTTCCACATAATCTGAAGTGACCAAGAATATTTTTGCAATGTAATGTCTGGTGACAAAAACACTCCAGAAAAGTAATAAAAAATTCACAAAATTAATTCAAAAGTGATCACATGATAAATAAATAAACAAATATGTAACTTGCTAGATGAATAGACCAAGTCCTGCAAGTTCTAAAAACACGCAGTAATTCAATAAAGACTTTTTTTAAAAATACAATATTTGCCTGACACTGGGAAATTTGCCCCTCCACTTCAGCCCTTACCTGTACCACCACACTTGACGCTGCACCACCACTGGTGGTGGCTCACCACCCTCTTGGGTGTGCCATCACATTTACTTATTGTGATCAGTGCTGGTCAGTGAAATGAACCCTAAATTTGGGGCTCAATAACCCCCAAATGGAGTAAACAATTGAGGTAGCGCAGAGAAGGCGCGAACCTGTAAGGAAGGGATAAAAACAAGTCCTGTGCATACATATAACATTGTAAAATGTCCTAGCCCAGTGCACAGATCATGTTTTGTGGAATTACCCCCTCCTGTATTAATTAATTAGATGGTGACAAGGACACTCCCAGCCACTGGACCCTGGTCATCAACTCCGCTCATTTGTTAAACAATGCCTGGTGCAGGGCTTTGGCCTGGGGGTCACTAACAGTCTTCCAAGGGATTTGGGAGCTAGCACAATCAGGATCCACTTCCCAGTAGACACCCTGGTTTGGAAGTTAAGAGGGTTGAATATAAAATGTTGTGGACTGCTCCATCCCATCGTGCCTTACTGACTGAGAACGGTCCTGGGTGGTGCTCATTTGCAAGGATGCCTGTCTACATCCCTGTTCATCCACCTATTGCCCATACCGCATGATTTATAAAGGTAAAATTATTATCCCCTGTCTCTCTGCAAACTGTCACTGGAGCTTGATCACCTCTGGAGGGGCCATGGAGGCCCTCAGCACCCCTAATTGGCTTAAATTTGGTCACTCTTCAGCATCAGGTTGAATTTGACCCTCATCCATTGAATGCAATTGAAATGGAAGCTGCAAAGTAATCAGTTCTGGGGCTGGAAAAAGATTTTCTGGGCAACGTTTCTGAATCATTTTGATGTAGTACTGCCATCTTTGTTAGTTAATACTGCTTTTAGCAACGAAACTGCATTCCTTTGGGTAGAGCTCAGAACTTCTCTGCATTCTTAAAAAAACAAAATTGTGCTGATTTGTATTTTTTCCTTACACAGGCTGCATTTGTTTGCACACAAGATGTGAGTAATGAAGGAGTCTACAAAATTCAGTTGGCAAAATTCTATTGGAGTTTGCAAGAAACAAAACAAACACAAAACCAGCCCATCAAGTAAAAACGGCTGATTGATGCAAAAGGCAACACAGATGGAGGTAATGGGGTTTCAAAAGAGGAATTACAGAAGATCTGAAAGGAGGCTCATGAATCTGCAGCAATTCAGCTTTGCCAAGAACTGCAGCGGGAAATCCTCATTATGGGAGATATTTCCACGCTGTATTCACCCATGAGAGCTTTGCTAGGGCAACCACGGGGAAAGCATGATCCAGTGGTGACTGCAAGACCCGGCAATCAGCATTCCTGAGCCCTGCCAGCCTGTGCTGCTGACTCATGCGGCGGCAGCCTTGAGTTAGTCACTCATTGCCAGATGCTTCGACCTGACCTTGTCAAGGTGCCGCAAACAAGGAAGCAAAACAGACACCTTTAGCAACTCCGGCAAACAAGTTTTATCATGTCGCACTTCAGCTTCCCCCGTGCCACCAGATGAGCAGCGTGGCCAAGGAAGAAGCTTTGGGCCACACCAGGCCATTTTTGGGGTTGGGGGCTGTTGCCCTTGCATGGCAGAGCCACAAAGGAGTTGTTTGTAGCAGAGGAGGACGAGGGAGGTTCTATGTTTGCAAAGGAAACATAAAGGGTGGTGGAAAGCTCTTTGTACATAGGAAGTGGAGAACCTGGTTGGTGGAAAGCTCTTTGTATGTAGGCAGTGGAGAAGCTGGTGGCTCAGCAGATCCTGTGGGAAAGACTGGTGAGAAAGGAGGATGCAGAGCCCCAGGGAGGGAGCGACGTGAATGTATGTAATAGCCTCATACCATACTAGCTCAGCTGAAGGACTTGTCTTGCTCTGGTCAGAGGCTGGCCTTAAGACTTCCACCAAACAGGAAGAAGATCACTGGTCCTAACACTGGGTTGATGAATCCAGGGGGGCTGCAAAATTTGGGGATTTTTCTTTTTTATTCCACCAGTTTCTCACCAGAGGGCATGTCACATGTCTAGTCTGGGAAGCGCCATCCTTGGTGTGACAGTCTCTCTGTCTCAAGGCATTTGCTGTGACATCCTCTCTTTCTGCTACGGGATCAGATGTGAGGAGCCTGATCTATGTTCAAAAAAGATCATCAGGAGTTTCTGAAACACTTCACTTAGGGTTGGCTTTTTCCTGAGGCTTTCTCTCTGTAGTGCCTCTCTGTAGCATCTCTTGTACCACCACCTCTGATGACTAATGCCGGGCTGGACTAACAGATTTGACTTAAACCCGACTGGCAAAGCCTCAAGAGAGAGCTGAGACCTGAGTGGTGCTTGGTCAGACCTGCAAGCTCAGGGGAGAAGGAGCTGTAATCGCTCTTCTCTCTGCCCGAGCTTCAGCTCCCCTCACCTCCCAGCACTGGCTCCGGACCAAACTTCCCTGTTTCATCACAGGAAATAACTTTGTCATTAATCACATTGCTGCATCCCGTATTCATACACAGAAAATTCAACCTGTGTTCCAGATTATTGAAAATCTCTCCTGAATGCCAGCGGAGGGTTAGTTTTTGGCTGCAGCTGCCCAGATCCCGTTACTGGGAACGATCCTTACCTATCAGCTGTGGGACGATTTTCAAGGAGGGACAAACGGGAGGCTATGCTGCAGAGCTATAATCCCAGGTTTGGAGTCAACCCGCATCTCATACAGAGCCATATATAAATGCCATTAAAGTCAGCCCAGGAGCTCCTGCAGCAGCAGGCACCTTAGACACAAACATGGCCAACCAGCCATGTCCTGAGCCCCCCTCCCCAGCTCCCCACCGGCTCTGTGAGGGCTGCGAAATGCCGGAGGGTTTGGGGCAGGTCTCAGCTCTGCTTTCATGGGCTGAGGAGGGTAAGCCATTGTAGACAAACCCATGTGCTCCCTCTTTTCTGTTACAGTGACCCTTCAGTGACATCCAAAAAGCTTTGGGGAGTGATTCATAAGACTGCATTTACAAACACGTTAGCTGTGCTACTTGGGGCTGTAAGAAGAGGAGGCTACAAATGTTCGTAGGTGGGGGCTGAGCCCGGCTACGTACCACAGGCAATGTAGAAAGCTGTCCTGAACTGTTTGTACTAACCCACAAGTCAGGTTTTATTTCAGGAAGTAGGTCTCTATCAGACTGTAGAACCTCCTCGGCACTCCGGCAGTCACCCAGGGAGGTGGTGGATGTCCCTCTTTGTGAGTTCTCGCCCTGACACCACGAAAGCGCTCCGTAAGGAGCAAGCCTTCATTCAGAGAGGGAGATACCTCCGTGCAGTAAGCGCCTCTCTTGTTTCTGCTCTGTGACTCTCTTGGAAAGCCAGGCTAGCGAAACGCGTTTGCCAATTTTAATCCCTGGATAGCACAGTGAAGCCTTATGTCCTTTGTGCTGCTTCCAGCTACAGTATTGCTTTGCTAAACATATTAAGTGTTAGAATTTTTGTAGTCTCTTGGTAGAAACAAATAAAAATAATACTTATGGTGGAGCTGGCCTGTTGGAGTTAGTGAAATGTTGAAAACTCCCAGTTGTCTTTGCATAGATGCATTTCAAAGTATTGCCCAAATACTTTGGAACAATATTCAAGCCACGGTTTGTTTGTGAAGTATTTTATTTGATGTTTGCAAAATATTTGATATCTGCAAGCTATTGGGTTTGACTCTCAGCTCATGTTGAGTGCTAAGCAACATGTCTCAGGACTGCAGGACTAAAGCTTCCCTGGTGATAAATGGTGACTTGCACACCACTGTGCTTTTTTTTTTTTTTTAACTTTTCTGCAGGTAATTCATGCTAAATTCTGGAAGCATTTGCAGAATGGCTTCTAATCACCAGTAGATAAACCGTTATGTTATCCTAGAAGCTGCAGTAAATGCAATTATATGGTTTTATTCGCTGTGCACCTAAATGGTTTATTTGCTCTTTGAAAAGAGCTATAAGCTAAATTCCTCTTTCTGAAACTATTAACGGGCATATTTTCTGTCACAGGTGGAGCTGCACATGCTTTACGCGACAAACTTCATTTAGTACCACATCTGCAAATTCTTCTGGAGCCAGTGGGAGCAGCGAGCATGTATCCAAGAGCTGTGTTTCGGCTGTTGAATCAAATTGCCCAAGCCATCAGATGACCAAAGGGGATGAGGAGAAAGATGCAAGCGATAAGTTGCGGTACTGCAAGGCGCTGGTATGCTGGAAGGATATAGAGGGACATGCCTTTCTGGACACATAACCACTTTCCAGCGATGAGGAAAGGTGGGGAAAGTGAGAACATTTGAGAAGCTGGGAAAGAGATGTAGCAACTGGAGCTAGTGGGAAAGCATGACTGTACCCACTGTCAGAGTTTCAGTGCACCAAAGCCTCACCCCGTAATGACACAGCTAAATGGAAAGGTTTTGTTTCTTTTGTGTCTCCACCCAGTTAGATAAAGGCATAGCTAACGAAAGCCAGGTCACACCTGTCTACTGGCACCTTTTCCTCTCTTATGACGTGTGTTACCTTCACAGATAGATTTATCTCGGGATGGAGATAAAGGGGGTTCTTTTTTGTTTGTTTTCTGTTTTCCTTTTAATTTCAGAGGAAGTGTTTCATACCTGAAAGGTACAGATTACAGTTGTTTTTCCTTTCTCTGAGTTTAACTCTGGTGGAAGGATGGGAGCTGCTGAATCTGTTATGCTCGATGAACTAGAGAATAAAAATGTAAATAAAAAGTTGGGGTTGCACAGATTATAGCCTTCTGATAATAATCCACTAAAACAAGAAGTAAACCCAGCGATATCTTAAGTAATTTCATGGAATGATAAAGGTTTATGGTTTTGTTTTTAATATTCTCTCATATCTTTTTGAATATTATGATTTGAAGGAATTTTGATTCACCTCAAAATACTTGTTAATATGATGGAAACACTTCAATGTCTAGCGCAGTTGGTTCTAGACCTGCATCTTTGATCAGCACCTTCTCTGGGGAAATCCTTCTTATTTCTAATAGATGACCCAAATCAGGACAACAGAATTTGACCCACAATGAATTAGGGATGCAGCCACGGTTCAGCTGAGAAAGCACATCTTTCAGTTAATCGTGGAATTACCTGTCCTGAACAAAAATCCTTCTTGAATGTATCGTGTGTTCAGATGATAGACTATTTTTTCAACTTCAAGCCTCCAGCAGAATGATAAAAGTCCTCATGTTGAAACTTTTACAGGTGCTTCACGCAAGGTTGAGTAAATTACTTCGGAGTGAGTTTGGCTGGGGAGAAGTGACAGTACTTTTATTCATTGCACAAGCACCTCAGTCAGTCTGTCTGCTCAGGTTTCTGGAAACCTCTGTGGTCTGATTCACTGTTTCCTTACTGTTTGTTCTGGGACTGGGAGTAACTATGCAAACATGATGTTGATGCAATATTGTAGGGAGTATCTAGGCTAATCCTGGCATTCAACTTCTGAACATGTTTGTTGAGAGCAAGGGGTTGGATTCTCTACTGTCTTCTATCCTGTGCCATCTGTAAGCCTATGGAACTATAGTCACACACAAAGAGATTTACACTTGTTTTCTAACTGTAAATCACCACGCACAAGCCAGTGAAAGAGATAATTTCTAGCATACCATGCACATGTTCTGACAGTTGGCACAAGGACGTAGCTAGCACAGGAAATGTATTCTCACACTCAAAACCTTTTTTACAAATTGTCAGTTTCTGAGAAATCGTCTTTGTCTTCCAATCATCTAAGGTAGTCAAGCTAACACCTTGGGTTTTGTATAGGTGGATAGATGCTTTCAGGGAAGAATTAGAATTTGCTTCCCTCCAGATTTGCTCTAATATGTCCAATGATTTAGTTGTTCTACCAGGACTCTTATGGTGACTCAGAGTTTAGTTGGAGGGGCAGTATAGGAGCCAGGAACATGCTTTTAGAGACCTATGCTACTTTTTAATATGCATTTCAGGCAGCGTGTGTCTCAACTAATGTTGAGCACCTTCAGTGTAGACATCTACATCTCAGCTGGTCCTGTATGTCCCATTTCAGCAACAGTGAGAAACATCTGACCTGGTTTAGATGTCTACCTGATAAGGAAATGTAGGAAAGCCTGCTTCCCTCCATCAGCTGTGAAGGTATCCGGGCAACACGCTCAGACATAGAAGTCTGGAACCAGTTTGGCCACAGGACATCCCACCCTTTGCAGCTGAGCAAGAAGCAGGATTTAATACAAGAAGTAGCTTATTTCCAGTAGCAGAATGTGTGAAGGAAGAAAAACCCTAAGACCTTCCAGACCCGCTTTCCAGTTCCTGATTCTCCACGGAGTGTTATGTCATTTTTGGAGACATTTACTAGGGAGGAGGGTTTAATTTTTTTTTTAAGGACTGCAAAGTTTCTAAGAGCAGGGTGGAGGGTGGTTGCAAGCCTTTTTAGGAAATAAAAGATCAACTTATGTCTCTCTGCAGACACTGCCACTTTTAGTTGCAAAGCAGCGGTACGGAGATCAGAACCGTTTTCTGTTTAATCTCCCAGCCAGAACTACAAAGATATGAAAGGTTCTCTAGAAAAACACAGCTAGAAGACTGCACTTCCTGGCACTGGCTGTGTAACATCAAATTGTAGGTGGATGTGGTGTTTCAATAATGTAAAGTGTACATGGCCTGCAGACAGGCAGGACAGAAGTCCATGGGACTTGGGATGCATCCAAGGGTGCTGAGTGAGACAGCTACGGCTTTCTACTGTCTTTGAAAGGCGGTGGTCATCGGGGAAGGTCTCCAATGACTGAAAAAAAGGCAAATGTCACATCTGAAGGGTGAGAAAGGATCCAAGGACCTGCATGCTGGTTGGCCTAACCTGGAAAAGCTATGAGCATATCCTCTGGCAGCTGTGACACATGAAGAACAGGCAGGTAACTGGGACTAGCCAGCAGGGGCTTAGCAAGGACAAATCATGCCTGACCACCCTGCCTGCCCTCTGTGATGAGATGACGGGCTCTGTGAACAAGAGGAGAGGAACGCTCATTAACAAAGTTGTTAAATGGTACTGGCCCCAGTACTGACCCCTGAGGGAGGTACTATCAACCAGCTATCAACCAGCTGCCAGTGGGACTTTCTGCTTCTGACCACAAACCTTTAAGCCTGGTGATCCAGACAGCTTTCCACCCACCATACAGTCATAGAATCATAGAATGGTTTAGATTGGAAGGGACCTTAAATATCATCTAGTTCCAACCCCCCTGCCATGGGCAGGGACACCTCCCATTAGACCAGGTTGCCCAAAGTCCACTCATCTGTTTCAGCAGTTTGGCTCTAAGGATGCTATGAGAGGCTGCAGAGAAGGACAAGCTCAAGTCAAGATCTTGCAACTGGCATAGGTTGCAACAAAGGCAATCAAGATCAGATAAAAAGAAAACCAAACTTCCCAGGGTGGTTGGTTGCCCGGTGAGACTCTGGAACCCCCATCCTTGGAGATGCTCACAACACAGCTACCCAAGGCCCTGAGCAACCTCATCTCAGAGAGCCCTGTTCTAGTGAAGGGATGGACCAGATGGATGAGAGGCACCCAGACAAGTCCCTTCCAAACGGAATTATTCTATGAGCTATTATTCTGTGGTGTATGCGCTTATATGTAGGTGTGCAGGAGACTTTCAGTACCATCTCCGGCCTTGTGTGGGAGGCTGTTTCGTACCTTAATTCAAAACAGTCATGTCTAGCTTTGTCTGAGAGAGGAAACAACCATCCGAGAGCTGATGTTTTCCTTTCCACTTCTGTTACGGAGGTGTCAGGATCACCAAAGCTACCGCTGTGTCCAGGACTAATTACCACCTATTTGAGAAAAGGAACATGGGGCTGTATTGCCCTCTTAGAAGATCAGGTGTGGATGCTGTCTGGGCAATGGGAGGGGGGCTGTGTTACCCGATAGAGGAAGGGCTCCAGGACAGAGCTGTCAGTCTACTGCTTATTACCCCCAATACATACCTCCATTTTGTGTGCCAGTTTGTTGTTTGTTCCTCCCTGCCCCTGCTCTAAAATTAAATATAGTAGAAATCTATAACCATATTTCAACATGGCCTTGCCATGCAAAGTCAGCTAAAGAGAAATAACAGCAAGGATAGACCAACGGAGAAAAGCACTGAGGGACCTTCTCTCTCCTCTAGATAGGAAATGGAATAACCTTCAAGGACTCAGCCCACAGTAAACATTTTCATGACATCATTAGTGTTTCATCTAAGGCATTTATGTTAATATTGCCACCAATATCAAGATAGAAATAATGCCTGCGAATGGATAGGAAGGCTCCATATTACGGGGCTACATCCGTATATACTTATTGCCATCTGTGCTCATTCTGGATCTTCTTAAAGGTACATCAGACAGGGCTCCTCTGACCCATTTTACACCAAACCTGTCTACACTGAGATTCCCTTTGTGGTCAGAGGAGAGATATAGGTATTTCCAGGGTGTAATTTCTCTCTTTTGATAGCATATCTTCAGAACAGATGATACAGCTTCCTGGCAGCGCCTGCTTCTTTCCAACTACTGGAGAGGAAGCGTGGGTGACAGGCTCAAATGCACTGTAAACATCACGGGTGAGGATTCAACTCACCCTGATTTTAGGGTGTTAGGGTCCTGCGAGCACTGTAAGAGGTTTTAATTGCCCTGAGCAGCCTCCCACAGGACCCCCGGACAGGCACCCTGTACCCCTTGTGCCAGGGGCTGTGTGTGAGCTCAGATGCTGGCACCCAGTCCTCGCCCCAGCAATACTGTAGGCGTGCCCACCCTGTCCCCTGCTGATCCTGACTTGCTCCCTGGACTCCCCACATTGATTTCACACCTGACTGCCTGCTGCTCCCCCCTGAAGGGCTTGATTCAGTCACCTCAGAGCAGGGGCCATTTGAAACGGCCATTTGAAACGATGTCAAGTACCCTGCTTAGTTTTGAGCTACTGCTCCACAGGTCCTCCATTAGCTCCATGGGGATGTCACAGCTACCAAAAGGGGTCTGAAGGTGTCAGACACTGATGGGCAGGCAGCTGGATCGTGCCTCAGGCATCTAAAGCATAAGGGTCTGCATGGGAGCAAGACGTCTAAGCTCTTGGTACAGTCAGGAAGATCCAGACCTTACAGTTAGCAGAGTCTGGAGAGCAATGTGGTTGACGAAGTGTTGGGGTTTACCTCAGGAGTAGGAGAGTAGCTTGCTAGGCACCACTGACCGTATGGGCTCAGTCTGCTTTGGCTGCTGTGGGAGTTTAGGCTGTATCTCGCATCCAGGCACTATAATTTAGGCAGGATAAATCCTACTCCTGGTGACTAAAAAGAGAAGAAATAAATACATTTATGAGAAAAATATGAAAATGATCACTCTGTGTTAAACATTATGATTTTCATCTGAGAAGTATAGAAAGGCAAAAAGCTTTGTGGGTATTTAAGGTTCAGTCTCTGTGTCTGTACATGTAATCACACACTCCCAGTATATTATACTATATTATATACACTCTCATAAAACATATCCTTTGTTTATAGTCATATGGATTTACAAACACTCCCTGGAAGAAGAAGGATACACTCATTGTATACAAGATATTTTTTGCTTCTGTAAACTATAAATGTGGAAATATAAATAATAATTTTGGATATTTTGCATATGGTTTTCTGCATTTTGTGATTCTATCTCTACAATGAGTAAATGAAAATATTGTTAGTGTATAATGATGTTCTCTTTTGCTCAATTTCCTCTTCTCAGTTCTATGGTATTGTTATATCCTCCTCTGTTGCCATAGAAATGATCACAGCATTCTTGCCATACCCTTGCCTCTACATATTATGTATCATCTTGATCTTTAAACTAGACTCTCACTTGGCTTTTTGATATTTTGGGTTATGTTCTGCAGAGGAAAAAAAACCAACCAAACAAATAAAAAAAAACCCCAAACCTGGAAACTTTGGCTTTAAGAAGGCTGAAACTAAGCTGAAACACAAAGTTACATATATTAATAATGTGAATCTCCATGATTTTACTGTAAGTCTTGTGACATTTAGTGCTTTTATTAACCCCTAATTCTGGCAAGTGATGACTTTGCATCTTCTCATGCAAAACAAGTATTTGCATTGTTTAAAGCTTCCTATCCATGCAACTTGAAAAGGCAAAGGCAAATTTAAAGAACTGCCTTTTTTGGAGCATGCTGATTTTAGGGGGAATGAATTATGATTTTTGCAGATTTGGGTTTCTCTCTCAAGAAAGCAGGGGAGAAAAATAACTACTCAAGCTATTCTTTGACATGATGCAATAAGCAGCGGTCAGATTGACCAATTTAATTTTGCCTCATATGTTTCAAAACTTAGTAATGCAGTCTGGCTGCTTCCAGACTCGGATGCCCATTCCACAGCGGTTTATCACCCTAAGAATTACCCTGGGGCTGCCTGGCCTTCCTTTCCACCCGGCTTCCCTTTCCCCCCCAGCAGTGCCTGGAGGGATTCGGCAACAGACAGACCTCCCCTTCCCCTGCCTCTGGACAATAAGCCTTTTTTTTTTTCTGCCGTTCCTTTGCCCAGAGCCCCATGAGGGCCCCTATGCGGTCCCCCATACATTCTCTATACAGGAGGGAGGGCTTTCTCTTCATCTAAGGCATTGGCAACACGTGAGCGCTTCCAGCTCGGAGCAAAGGAAACCAACGCAAAGGAAACCGACACAAGCCGGGTCAGGAAACCACCACAAGCTGGGTCTTGGGAACGGGGGCTGCTTGGCTTGGCACCCCCTGCTGCCTCCTATTGAGATACTTAGTGTTCGGTCCATGCCCCAAAGGATGCTCTAGGAACAGGGCGGCCCAGCCAGCAACAAAAAGGTCCATTCATGCCTTGCCCAAATGGACCTCAAAGCTGCCACTAAACCTCTTCCTCAACCTCTTGTCTCTTTTTGGTGGCTCATAGCCTGACGTTGCCTGTAACACCGCTTTCTAGCAAATGCCACTAGGTGGCTCAAGATTGAATCCGCTACAGGGAACGGCTTCCAGTGGGATGTGCCTCTGTGGGGGGGAGGAATTTGGAATTATCCTTGGGCGGTGAGAACCACCCTCGTCGCTTTTGTAATTTTCAGATCTTGGTTGCAGATGCTGGAGGAGGGAAAGGGGCATCCCAGCAAACCCTCTGAAATGGGAACAAGCTCATTCTCATTTCTCACGTGAAATGAAACACCGGGAGTTTTCTCTTGATTTATTCCTTGAGAATCGGGACAAGTGGTAGCCTGGAGCCTAGTAGTCCTCCCTGGAATACTAGTCATGCTTCCCCCTCTCCCCCCACAAAAGAAAAAAAAATGTGTATTATTCTTCTCTTTTAAGCTCTATCAAAAGCAATTGTTGCCATTATTAAGGGCTTATTTTGACCTGCGTTTGCCTTGAGAACGCACCATGGATGAAAAGTCTGAGTCCAATGTATCAGGGGAGAGAAAAGCTTTCACAGGCCCAGCATGTGACAACGGTGATCACTTTCATTCCTGCCATCCTTCTGACCTCTTTGCCAGGGCTGCCCTGTAGGAATTGATTACGCCCTGTTTCTCACTTCCCTCCATACTAATCCTCTGTGTTTTCGTCCTATTCCTGTTTGCCCTTATTCCAGGGTGCTCCTTCCCTCCGTGAGCGGGGCTTTATGTGTTTTCCCACAGCAGGAGCTCTGCAGGCATCTCTTTTCCTCCTCTCCAAGACAGTGCAATTCCACATCCCATGAGGGCTGTGATCCCTTTTCCCTTGCTGATTTTTGTCTGGGCATCAAACCCTGTGGTTTGGTGCACACCCCCTGTGGCGGTGGCAGCCCGGCCACCTCCCACCGCTCTGTCCTACCTGCCACCATGAGCTGTTCCAGCTGCCTGGGAGGAGGCCAGGTGAGAAGATGCTGTGGGCAAGGGTTGGGAAGAGGAGGGAAGCTGGGATGCACAGCTCAGCCCTCCCTGGAAAACCTCTCCCTGCGGAGGCCAGGGCTGAGTTTGTCAGGGTGTCAACACCTCAAAGGCAAAGGAGGAGGAGGGGGAAAGAGGAGATAGAGGCATTGTTGAGCAAGAAGGTGCAAGTGGGTGCCATCAGCCGGTTGTTTGAACCATAAACAATCGCGGAGATGCTTGAAGCTGTAGCTATGCTAAATAGTCGGCCCATCCCCCTCCTGTGGTGTTTCCATTCTCCTCTCCCTCCCCCACAGTCAACAGGGTTTTGGCCGGTGATACCTTCCCCTGACATTTTGGATTTGATTAGAAAGCAACGTATATCCTATGACACGCAGGCAGGCGAACACAGAAACGCTATCAAGTCAAGCGTGTGGCCTCGCAAGCCCTGACAGCAAGTCAAATAATCCCCCCCTACGGCCCTTAAAAATTCCTCATTTAGGGCCCGAGACAGCAAAGGTGAGTAACACCAAAGCGCTCGCCCAGCTCTGCGGTAGAGCGTGGGGAGATTTCTTTTGGTTTCTGCACGGCAGCTACTGGAGCTCCCACTAACCGTGGACAAATTAGATGCTTGTTTTAAAGTGTAAAAATATACTTCTTCTGAACTTTGCTTTTTATTGAGAGAAAAGGGATGGAAAATGAATTCATAAGCCCCACCTAAAGCCTCTTCCCCAGAGTTGGCTCTGCCTCAGCTTCTCTCCCCACAAACACTACCTGCCTCCCCCCCAGAGGGCTCCTCCTGCCTTCCTCATTTTTAGGGTGGAGGCTAATAAGCCTCCCCAGCCCTGGTAAGTCAGGATTAATTAACCTGCAGATCCCTGCAGGCCTCCAACACCTGCTAACTTGGAGAATCCAGCCAGTCTCTCACGGTGCTTTTTTTTGCACGCAGCAAGCTTTAGTACCTGGAATAAGGGAAGGTTACAAGCTCTGGCTTTGCTTGGGTGCTTTACAATGAAGGAGGAAAAAAAGGCCAAAAAAAAAAAATATATTTTGTAGGATCTGTTTTCTTCTTTCTTTTTTTTTTTTAATTTAGATCAGTAACCTCTTTTGCATGGGAGGGCATCTGCTAGCAAGCAGCTCTGTTTCATGCCATTACCACCTTTCTGAGGCTGGGGGAGGCACTTTTAGCTGAGTTTTGTCTCTCTGCTAATGGGCACCCCTCTCTCCTGGCTGGTGGCTGCCATCTGTGGCAAATGTTGTACAGCATGTAGTCAGTCACTGCAGAATGCAGTTATCTGATGCAACGGCTCTCTAGGGACTGATTTAGGACCACTATAGTAAGGACAGTTGGAGCTAATTGGATTTTTTTTTTCCCCCAACCTGGGTTTCCAGATGTGACAGGGCAGCGTTGCTTTATTAACCCAGCCATGTTCATCCACACTGCCTGTTACAGAGGAAGGGAATTCTTTTTTTTTTTCTTTCTCATGGTGTTGAATCACAGCTTAGTGGGGGTTGTTTCCTGCCAGTTCCTGAACAAGAGCCAAGCGGCCTTCCTTGCCTGCTGGAATTTTACAGCATGAGCACTGAGCAGGAGGGGTGCCACACTGCTGAACACTGGCATTTTATATTTCAGTGAACGCTTTTCGTTATCTCCACTAGTAACTGACCCATTTCAGCAGACTGGGCAAACCAGAAAAAAAAAAAAATCCCAGCAATGTTCTTCAGTGACTCATTCAGGTGGATAAAGCTTTTACAAATGTCCCCTCACAGCTCACACAACACTGGCAAATAGCTTGTGTGCAGAAGAATTAAGATGGTGTTCTGCTGGGTCCCCTCCCGCAAGAGCCTGGGCCGCTCTGCTGTGAGTTGCCACCACCCAGCCCTGCCCTGCCCAGGCGCTCGGCTCTGTCCTGGTGCCAGCTTTGGTGCTCTCCGGGTCCTCCCCGCAGCCGTTTCATCACCTTAACCCGATGAAAGCACCCAGCCGTTTTCTGCTAGTCCTTTTGCCTGACACCTACCAGGCCATGAGGGAGGAGGTGAGTCCACCCGGTTGGGAAGATATTAGGTCACTGTCGAGAAGCAGCCTTGGTTCATCTGCCAGTGCTGCTCACCGGCCATGCATTCTTTTTCACAGCAGCTTTCTGAGACAGATGAGAAATGAAGGCCCAAGGGGAGATGAAATGACCTGCTGAAGGTTGCGATACAACAAACTTACCTTCTCTCACAAGTTTTGCTAGAGCGTTGTACCAAAACATCCAAAAATTACTTGTATGCTCTATTTGTTTAGATAATCCTATGCTTTAGGTAACGGACAGCTTGCCCCCTATGCACTGTGACCCACTCATAGGGCAAAGGACTGTGTTTCAGAGATCAGAAGTTATTTTCTGTCATGGCCATTGAACCTTTGTATTCTGCCGTTTTTCCCTGATGATCTCTTCGACAATAAGTGCTCCATCTTTATCTGTCCTGAAGATCTTTAAGAGAGGCTGAAGGCTTGCTAGTACCTTGCACAGTATCACTTCAAAGCCAGAACAGAGAACACCCTTCAGATCAGCATGGTAAATCTGTGTTCTTCACAGTCCAGGCAAGGGCGGTGGGGGCTCCTTCCAACCCAAGTGCCTCCGGCAGGATCCTATGCTTGAAAGGGCTCTCCAGCCACCTGCAGACAACCACAGCAACGGCCTTGATAAACGTGGCTCTGGGTCAAGAAGGACCACAGGCAATGCCATCTGCATAAATGTCAGAGGCTTCGTGCCCTTGGAGACCCTATACCTGTGGACACACTTGCTTGTGCCTGGCCACCAATTTCTCCTGTCTTCTTTTTTTTTTTCACCCCGTCTGCCAGCAACAGGCCACACGTCCTTTTGTATGTAGAGCAGCTGCCCCTTCCTTACCACCCACCCATCAACCACAAGACCATGACACATATCGCTCTTCTTTCAGTAGCAACTGAAGGCCAGTGCCAGAACAGTGGTCCTCCCTACCTGCCCTCCCACACATACAGTTTCCCCATGAAACATCTTTCCTCGCATGCTGTACTTGGCTTGCCTAAAGGCTGCAGCTCTTTAACTAGAAGATGTGCTTCTGGCA
>NW_009647874.1:3536443-3548312 GCF_000708025.1 Charadrius vociferus | reverse complement strand
ACAGTGCTGCTGGCAGCTGCCCTCTGCCCTTGTCTATTGCAATAGCTCAAAATGATGCCAGCAGCCCCTGGGCTGCATTAGGAAGAAGGTTGCCAGCAGGTCGAGGGAGGTGATTATTCCCATCTGTTCAGCACTGGTAGACACATCAGGGGGTGCTGAGTCCAGTTCTGGGCTCCCCAGTACAACACAGACGGGAACTTACTGCAGCAAGTCAGTGAAAGGCCATGAAGATGATGATGGGACCGGAGCATCTGACATATGAGGAAAGGCTGAGAGAGCTGGGATTGTTCAGCCTGGAGAAAAGAAGGCTCAGGGGGGATCTGATTCATGTGTATGAATACCCCATGGGGCGACTAAAGAAGATGAAGTCAGACTCTAAGTGGTGCCCAGTAAAAAGACAAGAGGCAATTGGCATAAATGGAAATACAAGAAATACCATTTCAACATTAAAAAACCCCACACTCCTTTACTAAAAGACACCCAGACAAGTTGTGGGGTCTCCATCCTTGGAGATACTCAAAACCCAACTGTATGCGGTCCTGAGCAACCTGCACTAGCTGACCCTGCTCTGAGCAGGGGTTGGACCAGACAATTCCCAGAGGCGCCTCCCTGCCTTAACCATTCTGTGATCCTGCCTGCTGATCCTCATGTCCTGTAGTCAAGTCCCACTACCCTTACTTGTATTTTCCCTCAACCATCTTGACAGTGTTGTGTTTGGCACTCCTGGGTGAAGGGACAAGTTAGCGCTTCAGCAGCAGAAGAGCTGCAGAGACATCAGAGACATCCAAGCAGCTGACGAATGCACACCTGATAAGGGAGCAGATGAAGAAAAAAGTCTTTCCACAGGGTGTTAAGTCCAGACAAGGCATGTGGGATTCATCCTGTCTAACTCTGGACATTTGCAGTATAACCATTTCTGCACGACTTACATATCTAGACTCACTTCAGAGTCAATACAGAGAAATAGGCATTTCTAGAAAGTGTTTCATGTGACCTATTTTACTTGAGATGAATCATGCCCAAGAAGTGCCTTTCTTTCTCTGCTGACTATTATGAAGAGAGAGAGATGTGAGGAGGTCAAGTTTGGACTTCTACACTGTAGACATCTTACAGCATTTAGGATGATTCCCACCTCTGATACTTGTGCAGAAGTCTATCTGTTATTGCCTAGAGTAAATTTTTACACACCATAAAATGCAGTCAAATTTGATGAATGTCTCTTTGCCCGCAAATAAGACTATACAAACAGACAACTGAAAAGGACAGGCAAACCCCAGAGCGCTGGAGATGAAAAAATCGTACAAGCAATCTAGGGGCAGCCTTCTTATTCCAACAGTGAGCATTTTAGGGGTACAGCTCAAAGGAACTTTGAGTAATGGGACCTCATCTACTACACTGGGCCAAAGTCAAGGTCCCCAAACCCTACAGATTCCTTGTGTGGCTGGGCTCCTCAGCCCTGAGTCCAGAGGACTTCATCAGTCCATCAGTTCTCGGGGGTGAACAGAGGAGAGCTAGGGAAAACTGCAGCCAGGACAAGATGTCTCAGTAAGAAAATATCTTAGATCCTCCGTTGCAATTTTAAGTCCAGATTCCTTTGCATACATCCATCAACAGGATCTTCCTCGGGCAGAAGATCTTCACCTCATCACGCTGTTGATTGGACTTTCTTACTCATAAACTATCTTTGGCCTGCAATGACAAGCAGCAAGGAGGCAATGTATGTCCTTGGCAGTGATAGGACCTGTGCTGGAGTGTCAAATGCTTGAAGGGCACTGCAAGATGACACGACCTGTCTTGTTTTGTCTTTTGAAATATGATGAGGCAACATAGCATAAAACTGTTATCCCTTTTTTCACTGGCTGGCACGCATCTGGACAGAAGACCGGTGAAACTTGGCAGAGGTGGTTTGGCTGTGCAGCATGATGCCTGCACATGCTATAGGAAGCGAGATTGCATAAACGCACTGTGGTGGTATGGGTGCTGAGGTGCACTGTGGTCCTGGGTGCCTTAGACAGCCAGTCTAGGAGCTTGACCTTAATGTTGCTGCAAGGGTTCTGCAAAAAGGCAGTATAGCTGCAAATTTCATCAGGCAGGATGCTTAGCCTCAGGATTTTTCATGGGAAGCCACAACTTCTAGACATCTGCATACATTTTGTGATGTTAGGATTGTAGAAGAAAAGAAAGGATTGAGAAAGTGTATATAAAGTCATCTTCCAGGAAAAATTATGTGCAAAGTGTGAATGAAAATAGTTTGTCTCATGTTAGGTAACCCAAATCCCAAATTAGTTCCAGGTATATAAGAACTTGTGACCTCTGATTTCTCAGCATTTTGCTAAAGACAATAATCTTCTTTTTCTCTGAAGTGCTCAGAGATGTCAGATAACCATGTAAGATTTAAGTGACATTAAGTGTAGATATTAGCTGTTGTCCTGTAAAACGTAGTATGCAAACATGTTGGAAACTGCTGTGTGATGCAGGGAGAAGGTTGATATTTAAATATAATTTTACACCCCGGCAGTGTAAAATTTCATCATCAAAAAATCATAAAGTGTTTCCGTTCTACATTATTTTGGTGGTGAGAGGAAAGTGACTAACGGTTACAAAATGCTTGGAACGCCTGACTCTAAGGTAACTGGCCCTTATTTTCCTCCTTATATTCCACGGAGGTCAAGAAGGTTCCAGCTGCAGAGGTTTTTACCCTCAATCTTTTCAAGCTTCAGGCACAAGGGAAAACTAGTTTGGTGATCTGCTGTTCGTCCTCAGTGAGCAGAATTTTAGGTCCTGAAGTTAGTGTAAAGGCATCCTTTCTCTCCTGGGGGAAATCAGGGACTTGATCAGCAAGGGAACGGCGGGCAGGGTTTGCGTACATTTGGCAGTGTCCTGGGGAACTCTGCAAAGCGCTCTTGCCAAGTACTCAGGATCTGATCTGGGGGAACGCCCTTATTCAGAAGCGCGCATTTGCATGCCATTAACGTCCCACCGCCTTCAGTACTTAAGCTGCCTTCTGAACTGGGAGTATATCCTGTGGTGTACGCCTTCATCTCATCATTTGTCCCTATGTATTTACACCTAGCCCAAGTAACGGCTCCAGTCTGGGCTTGTGAGAGGAGGGAACAGTAACGATCAAAGCAGCAGAAAAAGTTCTCAAGTGCTGTTGGGGAAATCATGTGCTGTTTTTCTGTTCTTTGTGTAATTTTCCTGCTTTTTCCATTTCAGAGCTAATTGAGCTAAGGGCAAATTGCCTATTCACCATTGCCTAACAGCATACTTGTTTCTGATGATGACTGCTTATAGTAAATACACCAGTCTTAAAGGGGAGAAGAGGGTCCACAGAGCTCCCATGCAGTTCCACAAGAAGAGCTACACATTCACCACAGGTAAATATCCTCTTGACTTCACTTTGCTAGTCAAACGGGTAAATAACTTCCAACGTACGCAGGACTGCACAGAGGAAAATCTTAAAAACTGGCTTAAAATGTTAAGGAACGAAAGAGAATCGACTGGCTGCATGGGATTCATTGCACCAGCCCCAGATGGCTTCAGTGCAGGCTTCAGCATCCAAACTCACCGTGCCTTCTTCGTAGTCAGCGCTAAGATAGACTTCCTCTGAGCCACTTTACCTGTCTGATTCGGGACGTTATGAACTGTACCCTGGAGGTGCTTACTTCTTTCAGCCAACTGTTAAAGGAAGCTTAGGTGATCAGCTTAGATACAGGCATGCAAAATGGACAGGTGAATACCACATGTTTTAGCCGGAGATGACAGCTCTCCGTAGACCCTCTTTATTCAAAGGGTTTCTGTTATGACCAGAAGACCCCTAAAAGCCTCCATGTTTCAGAAGATAAAATAATTGTACTGATTAGGAAGTCTTCACAAACAGTTACACTGAGGATCTTTACCAAACTGCTGTGTCACAGCGTTCCTGATATTTGGCTTTCTTAAAATCAGATCACAGAGGGTAAATGTGTCATATAGAAGAGCCACGTGGTAAATCAACAATATCTAAAAGAAGAGGACAGGACAGAAAATGACATTTGAAGCTAAACCGTAGCTCAAATATTTTGCTTCACATCAAAGCCCAGCAATGCTCCATACCTTTCAGCCTTTTGCTTTATTTTGATGACAAAGTTTTGTTTAAAAAAAAAAAACAATACCTGGAGGATTACGTTGTGTCAATCACCGGCCCAAGGGTGACTAATACTTTTCATTTCAACCATCTATTATGACCAGTGGGTGTCTTTTGTTAAATTATATGCTGCACGGTGATGCCTAAAGGCTTTGTCTCTTCCCACGGACCTTTCCCTGGCATTTCTATTGACATGTCAGCAGCAGCTCCATGAGATCTTGACTTTGCTGTTGGAGCTCGCTTAAGAAGTTGCCAATGCCATTTCGCCATTTCACCAGTTTCCCACATGCCCCTCTTGGCCAGGAGGCGGCATCACGGCCTCCTCGGTGATGCCACTGCAGTTGTCTGTGGGGTCACGCCAGACACCAGAAGCGATGCATGCTAAAAATCACTTCCTTTTGGGGGGGTATTATTTTTAAGCCGGTGTGTGGCTCAGCCCTGCAAACCCTTGCTCTGGCACCAGGAGCTGGCCACAGACAGAGCAGTGCTCTGCAGTGTGAAACCAGGTACAAGGTGCCAGGGAAGGGAGGAGAGGGAACATTTTAAGTTAGCTTCACTGACAAAGCCAGAGTTTTGTGAAATTATGGCCTCTGTGAACCTCATGCTGTATAAAATGAAAGGGAAACTTAAACCAGTTAAGCCTGTGTATTAATTGTGGAAATCTTTACATGGTTCTACATTTCCTTCAACAGCACTGGGTTTTTAATTTTTCATTTGAAAGGACAGTTAATTCGCACCTATGCTTCTTTCTCCCCTTTCTTTTACATTTTGGTGATAATTCACTCTTCATTTTTAGAGTTACTTTGAAAACATAACTCGCTACTCATTTTAAAATACAACACAAAATGAAAATCCCTTCACCATTCAAATAAAAGTCACTGGGAAACTGAAGAAGAAAGCTTTCAAAGGGCAGACTTCAGTAGCCTTAATGTTTGTTTAAAATATATGCTTTAGACTTTAATTTCGATTTCTATAATTTACCTCACTTAAGCCACAGTCCTCAAAGATTTATGAATTCACAGGGAGTTTGCACAATGCATGAAGTTCAACATGGGGATAAATTTGCAGGATTAAAGGCAGCTGTACTCAGACCAGGGGCACTGTGGGAATTTATGCTCTCACAGCTTTCTTGCAGAAGCCCACTGTTGGTAGAAATGGTAACGCAATGACTTCTGTACCAACTCAGGCCGTGGTCACCAGTTGGTTATTACCAGATCTGTGGGCTTTTTTGGGATCAGCTTGCTCTGGATCAGACGTAAGCACACAACAATCTTCTTTCCGTTCAGTTAGCCCAAGTATACAGAAATATTTCTGTGCCAGCTTTATTCTTTTTTACCAGGTTTAAGCTGGCTACAGTACCTGCTCCATCAGAAGATGGTCTGGGACATGACTTCTTCAGAATTTTTTGAACTCATTTGAATTGACAGAGTAAGTTCATACAGACTCAGTGCTTTGCATCATGTCGTTGTGACATTTCTGACTCAGTACGTGGCACATCAAGACTATGATCAGGGCCATGCCAAAACAAGGCCTAAGTTCTTGAGAAGTAATCCCCACCTATCTCCTCAAAGGCCTGGGAGGCTTGCAGACTCAGCTTGAACTGGAGGCCTACAGAAGAGGAACCCAACCACCTCCACGTTCACTGCTTTGCTCGTTTCTGCTCTTTCACCACACTGTGAGCACAACTGAGCTGGATAAAATCTGAAAGCAGGGGTTATTTGCAATGCTGGTCTGTTCGATCACACGGCTCTGCAAGTAAAGGCACCAGCACAACAACAGGGACAGTCCAGTGACAGGAGCCAAAGACCAGGAGGAAAAGCGCAGGATACGGGCCCGTGTGCTTGGTGGAGAAGGGTTGGGAGATCCTTACACAAGCACTGCTCGCAGAGAAATCCCTGCAGAGCCACAGCCACCGTCACGTTGGTAGAGCAGCTTTTCTTATTCCAGGGCACAAACATGGCGTGAGCAGGTTGTCTCTCTGCCTTCCTCATCATCCTGAAGCATGGATCTCAGAAACTCCGGGTGAGCACCCCCAGGTGCCCCTGGGTGAGATAAGGCACATCAAGACAAACGTGAGGAGGGACAACACTCCCTGAGGAGTTCTAACTCAGACGGGGAGGAAAAAAGTTTGGTTATTGCCACTACAGATATGGCTCAGGGCCCTGTATGAGAGGTGAAATAAGTGTCACAGTTGGCTCACGGGAAGATAACTACAAGCCAGCTTAGCTGCAAGCAGAGATAGCCTGTGACAGCCAGCCACGCTCAGTAATTGCATGCTTTGTGCGATAGATAGCAGGATCAGAAGCAGCTAGCTTGTTAAAACTTAGAGCACAGGCAATGTCTGAAAATATACCCGGCATCCTCTCAATTAGCCCAAGCATGCAACAGTCGTTTTATGCCAGGTTTGTGCATTTTTTGCCAGCTGTAAGCCTGGCTGCAGGACTGACAGTTCCCAGTCGGATGTGAAGTGCTGGGCTGTGCTGCGAATTCAGTCTGGGAAGATCAATTAGCGATGTGGAGTCAGCGAAAGATGGTGGCAGCATGAAATCACCCCTCCTTGTCCTGTTCTGTTCCAGGGATGGGAGCAGCCTCCTCAGGGAGGCTGTGGCTCCATGGATGTAAATCCTGTGTGGGCACGTTCAGAAATCAGATTCAAAATGACCCAGCGAGGTCATGCAAATTGCTGCACTTTACTCTGCTGGTTCAGATTCGTTCACAGGTTTCTCTGGGAGCACACTGTCCTGGCAAACTTCATACCATTTCAGCTATCAGCTTCTCATATCCTACAGCTTTAGATGGACCAGGTACCATCTTTCTTCACCACAGCTAGCATAAACACATAACGATGATACGAACACCATATTATGGTACTTTCATAAGAACATTGTCATATGTTCATCTGTGATCTGGATCCAGCTAGAACTGCTGGGTGCTCCAGTACTGCACAGGTGTGATATTACTTATTACAGAACTAAGGTTAACTTGTGTCCCAAGACCATACTGCAATGCCATTTGAGGTAACTCTTTCACCCCAAAATGACTTTTAGGACATAGTTTCGTGCTACCTAGATGTCTGTGCAATAACAACTTGAGGAATTCCTGCCCTCACATTGGTGCCTGCCGCTCCTTCACAGCAGGGCATTAATAAGAGGTAAAGCAAAGCCTGCAAAAAATAAAGAAAAAAGGTGTTTTCTTTCTTTGTTAAGATCAGCCCAGCTACCTGACCACAACAGACGGGAGCTGTACTGTCACAGCTGAAAGAGCAGCACAGCTGTGGAGCCTGGCAGGGGATGGGGAGAGGTGGGCACCTCCAAAGTGCTGACAGTGCTGATAGAGCTGTGCCTTCCCACCCGGTACCGAGCAGCCGTGGGAAATGCTCTGCCTCTCTTTGCCACCCTTCCCGCGCTAGCAGGATTGCTATATTTAGGCAGCCCCTGTGTTTCAGGAGTCCTTTCAATCCAGTCCCCGATCTGCCAACAGAGGAAGCCAGGGGGTGGACAGTGATGGCCTCGAAATGTACAGCTGGTGGAAAGCTGCTCCTTGTGGGCCCTGAGCATCTTGGCATCACCTACAGCGACATCTACGTGTGCTTCCCTACGCTTGGGTCCAGCTACGTGCCTGAGCCTCGCCGGCATGTCAGGATGCGGGTAACCCATCTGTCCGGGAGGCAGTGCAGTAGCCTGGGGAGGGGGGAAGCAGCAGGATGCCACCAGCAGCGGTGCACTCTCAACTGGGCGACCAAAGCTGCGGGAACACGTCCACCTATGTGACATTCAGATGCAGCATATAAGAACCTGGGTGTGCCGGCAGTGCTCGCGCGGAGCAGCTCTCACATGGAGGTGTGAGATAGCGGTGGTGGAAGCAGCAGAGGAGGAGAGGAACGTAAGCTGGAGGAAGGCTGATTGTGTGGCATCCTTCTGTATATGATCTGCTCCCAGCCTGTGTTGTAATCACCATCACGAGGAGAACTCATCAGGACAAGAAGAACAGGCAGTCTTTAAAGCCTCCCAACCTCCTTCTGGTCTTGGGAGCCCACTTGCAGCAGGAGAGCTGGACTGTGCGAAGCCTCACTCCACCTCGCTCACTACTTGGCCCTCTGGTATTCCTCAGCCCAGCCTGAGCCTCCCTCATGGACTCTCCTGGCCAAGGCGAGAACCATTTCCCTAGACAGTACAACGGGGCACATGTCTAACACTTCACAGTATCAAGTAGGTCAAAATCGTTCCCATTTTCCACATAGGGAACGAGAGCGGAGGCAGGAAATGAGATGCCTCAAGGCTATGGGATGAATCAGTAGCAGAAGCAAAAGGAAAATTCAGAACTTCCTCTCTCTTTACTCATCTCCTTGAATACTGTTGATGATTAAGCTCTTAAAAAGTTGGTGCAGTTGATGACCTCTACATCTCTGGTCAGTCATTAGGGCCTCAGTGTATTAAATGCGGAAAGGAATAAAACAAAGACAATTTCAAAGAACTGTGGGGGGGGAAATAGAGGGAAAGGAATTTCTTTTGTGGCTAGAACATAAATGTTGGGTTCCCATTACTCCCACAGTGCCTCTTCCAGTAAGGAAGGAAGTTCCTCTAGTTCTACCCCTGCGGGTCCACCGAGAGTTGAAATTGGCTTAAGCCACAGCTACCACCAAGAGGCAATGCTATGGTTACACTTCCTCCCCTGCACGCAGTGTCTGCACCCCCCCTCCCTCTCGTCAACGCAACCGCTTGAGCAGCCACGCCACGAACCAGCCCCGGGGAACTGATCAATCCTAACGTTAAAAATTCTTTCCTTTCCTGGGCTAGCTTGGCTCCGAGTCCCGGCATGCTGCACAGCTGTACGACCGCTTACGCTGACGCAAGGGATGAGGTGCCAGAGGATGGAAACAAATGGCCGGAGAAAGGGAGGCTCAGCTTCCCTCTTTCGAGGATGCTGAAACTGCTCGGGATACGCCAGCTCCTCCGTTCCCTCCGCTGCTGCGGACACAGAGAGCAGGAACGGGTGCAACGGTGTCTGAGGGTGACAGAAAGCAGCACACTGGCCCCGCAGCTTTCTCCTGCTTTGTACCCGAACAGATGGAGCTGACTCAGATTTTTTGATGCTTCTACTTAGTTTGTCATTAGGAGACACAGTCATTTAGCGCTCTGTGTGCGGGCTGACTATCCACAGGGCTGAAATCGCCTTTCCTCGCATTTCATCTGCATTATGATTTTTCATGGCCGTCTCACCGTGTCTCCTTCAGGGATGCAGGTTTCACCCTGTGAGGAAGAGTTAAAACACACGCCGCTCATCTTCTTTTCAGTGGTTTTAGGTTTGGTCTTTTAACCTTTAGACTTTCCAAACTGGGTATGTACGCTGTGCTGGTGAAGAGCATGACGAACATGTGAACTGAGTGGTTTTGGCCGCAGCCAGAGAGACTTCTTCCTCAAGAAAGCAACCCTTTCATCCCTCCGCTTGCGTAGGAATAGGAAGGTGAGGCAGTGCAGCGCTTCACCCCGGGAACCAGCAGGAAGCCCCCCTGTGGCATTTACTGCTTTATGAAAACTATTTTTTTCCCTAAAGTTAGGGGATACGCTAGTTTTCAAGGATTCACAATCTTGTCATTAGCACTTTTGCTTCTTCAGCGGTCTTCTGGTGCAATCCTAAAACAAACCAAAGAACAAAACTCACTATAATAAAATACAAGCTCAAAGCAGAGAGGGGACACTATGGTGGAGCCACATCAGAGCTATAATGGTGAAAATGTGTACTTGGGCTCAGAGCCTTAGCTCTGCAAAACTCAGACTGTACTTTTCAGGGGCATGAGAAAGGTGTTACGCATTGGGTTTGGAAAACTTGCAGGTCAGAGTTTGGGCTTGAAAATCTTTGCAGCATCCAGAAGTACACAGCGATAGTCTCTGAGGTAGGATTACCACTAAGGAAAGAGATTGTGGAGTTATAATAGACGTTTTCCACAGAAATGTCATTTTCATACTCAGCAACAGTGAAAAAAGGGAGCATCAAGAAAGGACTGGAAACTAGGACATCACCATGATGCTGCATGGGGAACCCGACATCGTGAACATGGTACAGAGATCCATTCCCCTGTCTTAATAAGAAGGTGTTAGAAGCAGAAACAGTGCAAGGAAGGGTAAATATGGAATGCCTTCCATTCCTGGTATCGCTAAAAAGACGAGAATTTGCTAGCTGGTAAAAACTGAGGGAAAACACAAAGGAAATCTATTAAAGAAACAAACGTAATGGAGAAAACAAATAG
Source organism: Charadrius vociferus (assembly GCF_000708025.1). Taxonomy (NCBI): domain Eukaryota; kingdom Metazoa; phylum Chordata; class Aves; order Charadriiformes; family Charadriidae; genus Charadrius; species Charadrius vociferus. The sequence goes on along the minus strand of NW_009647874.1, from coordinate 3,537,939 downwards.
GAAACAATTGTTGTCTCTTCCAACGCAAGAACCAGGGGGTTTGCATCTTGCAAATTAGTGGATGTTGGTTCAAAGCCAACAAACAAAGGTGGTCTTCAAGTAAGAAGCAGCTGGTTCATCTGTGGAACTCCCTGCCAGAGGACACTGTAAGAGCCAGAAGCACTTACAAATCCACAACGTAAACAGGCAATCTAATGGAAGGAAAAAATCACCAGAGTATGAAACGCGGCGACACCAAGCACTGCTGAAGAACTCCCTGAGCTGCCGAGAGCTGGGAGGAGGCCCCAGGGAAATATCCCTGGATGGTTAAAGTATCCCTGTGCTCTTCCCTCAGCACTCACCACTGGCCACATCTGGAGACAGGACGCTGGGCTGGACGGGCAATGGGTTTGACCTACCAAGGCTGCTCATACGTGTAGAAAGGCAGAGTTAAATAAGCCATGTAATGCAAACCAGGTCGTTGACAATAAATCTTTGTGGAAACCCACTTTTCAAAATATATTGCATCTCTAGACCTGATCCTACTATTGTGCCCACGCACTCAGACGGACCCAGCATCCAGCCCACTTGAAATCATTTGCCTTCTTACGACTATAGGTTCCTGTACAGAGAAAAACAGTTGCCCGGTCCGGGCCCGAGTTTCCTTTCTTTGTAACTACACTTGAAATGAAAATGAAGCACACCATTAAACTGTTATGCTAATTTATCCTTACACTTTCTGCTCAACAGGTTTGCTTTGTTTTAAAAGTATGTTTCTGTGATACTTATAGCTATGTATATGTAATTTTGTGGTTGAAGTAGAAGAGACAGGAAAACCTGGGTTCCCACAGGAAACGTAACTCGACCTCTTGCAAGCAGGTAACATTTTTGCCGTATCGGTGTGATAAAGAACTTCAATGGGAGGCGAATCCTGCCAAGGTTTACACCTGCGTGCAACCGCCTCATGTGACCAACTCCAGTGAGGTTTGATGAGATTCTTCCACGTGATTCAGATTCTGCTGGAGGATGCTTCTTGGGTGGGAGCGGGGCCTGAGACAGTTCCAGGCTTCCGGTAAATGATGTGTTAAAATGCCGCCTCGTGAGTTTGTTGGATCTGGTTCTGGAGGCCAGGACTTGTCTCCATTTCTGCAGAGGTCTCTGATGGGGCAGGAATGTTTTTCCTGTGGGTCTGGGGTCTCTGGGGGGTGGAGGAGAGAGAAAATGAGAGATTTTACTGATCATGTCACCGGGGACAGGAAGGGAAAATACCACCACCACTCACTCCATGGGCAGTGGGGTAGCGCCAACCACCCTTGTGCCCCTTTTCTATTATTTCTACTATGATTTCTGAAAAGTGCCCTGCGACACCGGTCGCGACAGTCTAACACTGACCGCGCTGTCTCCCCAAAGGCGCGGGGGGGGGGTGGGGTGTCACAGACGACAGCCGTGCGACCGGCAGCGCCCCGCACACAAGCCCCCTCCTTGCCCACGCCGCGGGGCAGAGACACGGTGGGCTG